>NW_017308453.1:22678-59237 GCF_000935625.1 Nanorana parkeri | reverse complement strand
TTTGGGGGTCATTGTAGACCACAAACTGAAAGGTAGCTTGCAGTGCCAGGCTGCTGTAAACAAAGCTAGTAGGGGTTTGTCCTGTATTAAAAAGGGGATCTATTGCAGGGACAAGTCTATAATTTTGCCACTTTATAGATCATTGGTTCGACCTCATCTGGAGTACGCGGTCCAGTTCTGGTCAACCTTACTAAGAAAAGATGTCCTCGAGCTGGAAAAAGTCCAGCGGAGGGCAACCAAACTAATTAGGGGTATGGAGGACCAGAGCTACGAGACGAGGCTACTAAATTTAAACATGTTCACATTGGAGGTGAGGAGATTAAGGGGGGATACGATTTCAATGGTGGTAGCAACATTAGCGATAAACTATTTAAAATTAACTCCAGTACAAAAACTAGAGGCCACCTAAAATTGGTGGAAAAAAATTCCAGCACAAGGGACGAAGGGGGTTCCTCACAGTTAGAGCAGTCAGGGTCTGGAACTCACTGTCACAGGCGGTGATTTCAGCAAAGAGTGTGGAATTGTTCAAGAAACTTTTGGACGATTTCCTAAGAGACCGTAATATACAGGGGTAACAAGTAGTACTCCTAAGAATGAGATCCTAATAGGTTGGACTTGATGGACTAATGTCTTAATTCAACCTCAAATACTATGTAAGTTCAAACACTCGCAATCGCTATGATAAATCCCCCCCATTGTATTTAACATGCATCTATAGAAGCTCACTGTTCCACATATAGAGCATAAATATTATATGATTCTCGCCCAGATCCCAGTTCTTAACAGACAGAGGTAAAACCTAATTTTCTGAAGGAGGACATCCTTGCATATGTTTTATGGCTCGTAGGTAGTAGATTCCATATTGGCTGTAAAGATAGTCCATTCCACAGGCAAACAAAAATGGCTCCACAGGCTGTAATGGTTATTTGTCAGGATGTGTTTCCCTTTACATGAGAGCTTTTTCAAAAGTATATGGCCAGACAGGAAGTAACAATTCAACCCTTACCTTATATGCACCTCCAGTCGGATATTGTTGATAATTGCAACCAAGTGTATTCAATTGAGGTATCACCGCTATCCAAGCGGAACCAAAATGACAGATCACTTCTTTACCGTGGACCTGGTCAGAGCATCAACTTACGTTTCACTTCCCGTAAGTCAGGTGATCTGTGTCCTTCCTTTTATCCACGATGAAGCGCAAACCAGTCGATTTTATGAATTTATATAACTTTTAAAACAATATTTCCAACTGTGGACACATATATGGGGGCAATTATGAAAATTCAACCGATATAATATTTAATATTCTCATATTCCACTTTTCAAAAAGCTACTTGTGACATAGTAAACAAACATTTTCTTAACACCATTCATAACACCATATTTTGGGTAAAAAAAAAAAAAGATTGTTTACAAAAAACATCCAAAGTTTACCATCTCATTAATTCCAGGGTGCTAAAATGTCTTCAAGAAAAGGATCCATCTGCACTCACACTGCAATATTAATTTATCACAATCACCTCCTCTTCAACTTGGATGCTTTCTATCTATCATGGCCAATTTAAAATCCAAAGCTGGTCCTCAAATTGTGAGATTTGATGTCACCAACAGGGTCAGACATTCTTTTCCTAAATGTTCTTTGTTTTTTACCGATCTCCCTTTGATCTCCTGTCACAGAGCAGCCGTGCCGGTCCCAGCTGCAGCAGGCACATCGGATCGCGGGACCGGCAACAGCAGTGACAGCGGCGGCTAATACAAGCGATCGGGCGTCTCTAGAGATACCTATTCATTTGAATGTAAAGCGGACGGCTTTTTAATTACAACGGCCGGCCGGGAAGCTACTACTCCGCCGTCCTCTCATCACAGACGAGATAATTTTTCAAGATATATATATATACACATATACACACACATACATACACAGTGGTACCTCGGTTCACGAACTTAATTGGTTCTGCGATTCTGGTAGCGAACCGAAATGGTCGCAAACGAAATCACATTTTCCCATATGGTTCAATGTAAATCAGATTAATACGTTCTGACTGCTACGACTGTGGTCGCTAACCGATTTTTGGTCGCGACCAGAATCACATTTTTCCATAGGATTCAATGTAAATGAGGTTAATCCGTTCTGAACCATGTTGAGAAAAAACATTTTTTACCACAAAAATATGAAGCAAAGCACAGTACAGTATGACGAGAGCGAACCTTTCTTGGGGCGACTTCTGGCATAGAGGACGGAAAGGTGAGTGGGGAGGAGGTTATTGTTTGGAGGGAGAGTCCCTCTCCATAAGGACATCGGGGAGATGTCCTTCAGGGGTTTCCTCTCTTCTTTGTCTCTTACCTGCAGGATCAATTTTGGCGAAAAATCTGTCTAATGTCACTTGATTTTTCCTGCGCTGCAGAACCCTCCGGAAATGAGACATCAGAGTTCATCAGATTCAAGACTCTGTTCGTCACAGTTATGTTGGGGTGGTGCTTCTCAGAGAAATCCTGGCACTCATTCCATTTTTCCATTATGGATGTTATCACATCACTGCTAACCTCCTCCACTTCTTCCTCTTCCTCGGTGGAATGCTCCTCAACAAGTGCCTTCTGCTGCTCACTCTGGAGTTCAGCAAGTTCTTGCGTCGTCAGCTCCTCCTGATGGGATGGTCCTCAACAAGCTCCTCTATGTCTGCACCATCGACGTCCAGACCCATAGTCTTGCCCATGGACACAATCTCCTCCACTACCTGTGCATCAGACTCTTCCGTGTCACGCTCAGTGACACATTCTGGCCAGTTTCCTCCAAGCTGAGTTCAAGGTCCAGCACGTGACATCTTCCCAGGCTTCGTCAATGAGGATGATGCAGTGGATGACATTGAAAGAGTTCTGGAAGAAACATTTCAGAGTCAAAGACGTCTCTTCAGTGACATTAAAAAACCTGGTGAAGAGCACCTTTGTGTACAGCTTCTTGAAGTTGCAAATCACTTGCTGGTCCATGGGCTGCAGAAGAGGTGTCGTGTTGGGAGGGAGGAACTTGACCTTTACTGAGTGTCCACATCATCCACCAAGGCTGGAGGGTGTGCCGGGGCATTGTCCATCAGACGAAGGCACATCTCAGGCAGTTGGTTGTCGGAAAGATATTTTTAACGGTGGGTGCGAACACCTCGTGCAGCCATTCCATGAACAATTGCCTTGTGACCCAAGCTTTCGCATTGACCCTCCACATGACTTGTTACCCTCATTATTGCGCTGCACTTTCTTTTCACCACCATTCTTGCTCTGCACTTTCTTTTCACCACCATTCTTGCTCTGCACATCCTTGTCACCTTCAATAACGCTCTGCACATTCTTGTCACCTTCAATAACAATAACGCTCTGCACATCCTTGTCACCTTCAATAACGCTCTGCACATCCTTGTCACCCTCATTAACGCTCTGCACGTGCTTGTCACCTTCATTAAGGCTCTGCACGTTCTTGTTACCTCTCTGCGCTTTCTTTTTCCCACCACGCTTGCTCTGCACTTTTTTGGGAGCCATGCTGGATTGAATACAGTAATACAGTACAGTTTTGTGCTACAAAGCATCCAAAAAAGCTTCACAGTAAGTGTCCACAGCCCTGTCTGCGACCGCAATCTCGAGTACAGGAAGCCACAGCCATGTGTCAGAGCAGGGAAGATGGCCGCGATCGTGTTAGTCACCCGAGGCAGAATTCGTGAATGGAGGCAAAATTTTGACGAACTTCCTGGTCGCGAACCGAATTGTTTGTGAACAGAGGCGTTCATGAACCGAGGTACCAATATATAAATATATATATATATGTTGGAAGGCGAATTAATTAGCCTGTATTTGTGGGAGGAGTCGTTGCCTCCCAAGCATATAAAGCTGGCTGGGGGTTTCACTTGCCTGTGACGATCAGGATTCAGGCAGTTTGTTTCCTCCCACTGACTCATTTTGTATCACTTCCGGTGGCATCCTACACGAGTTACAGGTACCATGGACGGGTCCTGTACACATTTATTTGGGGCGGAGGTGAAGAGACATGGTGGGGATGTTGCAGGCAGGGGGAGAGCTGTCTAATACAAATCAGGATCACCATTCTACTCTCCGGCTGTGATCAGTTCAGCACCCCCGGCACACCTTTAGTCGGGTACACTGCTGCAGGTGTTTATACAGTGATACTCAGTTCATACATTGCTGTTCATAGGAACGGGTGGTCAGGATATGGTTATGTATGTCAGATGTTGATTGTGTGAGGTTTACCAATATACTGTCGGTGATGAGTTGTACAAATATTAGCCAGCAAATCGGGCAGCTGTTCATTCAGCTCACATAGCACTTTACACATTAACTAATTTCCCAGAAGATCATCACAAAACAGCATCTGTACATTCATTGACAGACTGGGGTTGTAACAAGCTATCATTATTCATCATAGGTCCTGAAGACTCACAATTGGTCCAATAGGTCTCTCCCTGTGGATGCAGTGGTTAGCAGCATGCATGCGTTAACAGTGGCGAGCTAGGCACGGGTGGATATCATTCATACCTCACAAGTCACATGCCACATGCACAAACGATACGTCATATTCATTAACACTTGTTAAGTTCGAAACCACGAGGGGTTAGATACTTACATAAATACTCCCTCAGACTCAATCATATGTTTCATCAATCACATGCTTACTATAATACATTTAAAGGTCTGAGTTTGTCATAATCAACCTGATTTGCCGCAGGTGGTCTCGACCTTAATAGATAAGGTTAGAGGCGCTGGTAGCAAAAAAAAAAAACCGCACACGCATGTTCGAGCTCTTTACTTTCCTCTTCAGCTAATTTTTCTCGTGCATCACTGTATCACTGCACATTCTGTTGCTGATTTTTATTGGAGCATATTATCGGATGATCAGAAGATTAGTGGTAACATATCTAGTTAGTTCCTCAGACTCGCTCATACACCATTCGTATACAGACATAGTAGGTTGGTAAGGGTAAGCACATGTTCACTTGGTTAAGTACATAAGCTGTGCTCTGGTTATTGGTGTCACTCACATTTAGTCAGGGAGCACAAGTATTCATTCTCCCTTAAGGTGCCCATACACTTTACAACCCTCGCAAGACTTGTCTTGCGAGGGTTGTAAAGTAATTTTTTTTAAAACGTACGATCTGCCCATCTGGGACAGGCAGATCGTACTTGCGTCCGATGACTGCAATGCTGAACAGGCAGTGTGCGCGTGCGCACACCGGCCAGGCCGGCAGTTATCTCTCGATCATGCTAAAAACCAGCCGAAAATTGTACGATTCTCGGCTGGTTTTCCAACATGCTCGAAATACAAAAGTCGTGCGACCGTACAGTAGAAATGGTTGCACGCCTTCCATACACTGCATGATTATCGTACGATCACGGGATTTGCCGCGATTCTCGTACGAGAATCGTGCAGTGTATGGGCACCTTTAGATTGCCCATGCACGCACACCTGTCCCATTAAACGTAGGTTATATCATCACACGTTAAAGTGTGGAAGTGGAGATCAATTCAGATTATTCCATGTTTTACAGCATTCGGAATAAGACATGTTACATGTCTCCGATATTGAGGAATTTGCACCACTCCCAGCAACTCCTGCCAGACGTTCGGAGCACAGAAGTGCCCCGTCACTCAGAGCCTGGACTATTCCCAAACGAATTATGGAGCTGCATCAGAGAGACATTCCTTTCCCAGCTACTGCAAGGAAGGCCGGACTTTTTAAATTTGGTATATTCTCCGGCGGCTTCCAGTACCAGTTCAAAACAGGTTTTGCTCCAAACACTAGCTATGTCACTTACGCAAATTCATGCCACCTTGAACGTAGTCACATCGTCATTACATGACCGGCTACTTCTGTTCCTATGGCTGGGGCCCAGACTACGCCTAGTACTGCGTTGGTACTTCCTGGGACATCCAGTGCCACATATCAGAAGGTGTCAGGTACGTTAAATACGCCACCAAACATTACCCCAGCACACTTCATGCCACCAAATCTGAGAAAGGACATTTTAGAGTGTAAAGATGTCAATTTAACGTCACTACTGATAGCGGCACATGATGTGGTGGACAATAGGTCATACACTTGCGGGTATGTGTCTGTGGTTCTGAAGGCCAGAGACCCTAGGTTAAATCGGAAACTATCCATACCAGAGTTCGTGTTGGCTTTTGGTATATATAGATACATTATTTGTTCCGCCAGTCCCAACAGAAGAGAAGAATTAGACTCCTACCTACATTTGGTGGTGGACTTAGGATACAAGTACAGAGGACATGTATTCTATGACTACCAAAGGGTTGTGTCAGCCAAAACAGCAGCGGCATTGTTACAGTTCCAGTTCATCACCAACTGGGGAAAGATTGATACGGAACTGTTTTGTAGGTATTTTGCAGGCCTCAAATCCGCTGTCTGCACCATATGTCAATCATCGGTGCACACAGCCAATTGGTGCCCTAGTCCTACACCAACCGATATGGGTACGTCTCCCAAACCTGCAGGTTTATTACCTACACCATCAGCTTCACTCCTGTGCAGTTTGATAAATTGGGAAGGCCCATACAGTGTCTTGGTAAAGCACAGATCTGCAATAATTACAATTTCAAATCTTGTAATTACCTGCATTGTCGGTTGTTACATATTTGCTCTGCTTGTTTCAGAGGTCACCCAAAATCCAGCTGCACAGTAAAATCGGCACAACCTTCATGACTAAGCCGGTTAAATGTCAAAGCTCTAGCTGTGGGGCTGCAATCTCATCCAGAGCACACAATTGTGTAATTTGTGATTGAAGGGTTCATGAAGGGATTTCACACGGGGTTCATCAAACTTCCATAAGCATCTTATGAATGTGATAACTTGAGATCTCCCATGAAGGAACCTGGGATTGTTGATGCACTGTTACAGATAGAGCTTTATAAGGGTTTCATTATAGGTCATTTTGTACAACCTCCATTTTTCATGTGGCGAATGAACCCTATTGGATTGGTTTGTGGAAAATTTTCCAATAAATTCCGGCTGATTTACGATTTGTCTGCTCCTCATTCACTTCATATCCCTATTTTAAATGCCTTGATCCCATCTGAAGAATTCTCTCTCAAATATTATTCTGTGGACCAGCCGATACAGTATATAATAGAGTCCGGTAAGTATTCATGGTTGTCCAAAGCAGATATTTCAGATGCATTTAAACTTCTACCCATGAAGCAGTTCTTATGGCAGTGGCATGAAGTGAAATGGAGGGACATGTATTATTTCACCACGAAGTTGACTTTTGGATCCAAAAGCAGTCCATGGTTGTTTGATACTTTTGCGCAAACTTGGATGCTGGAACATCATGCTCATTGTCAAAAGGTCTTGCATTATTTGGATGATGTTTTGCTCATAGAGTCCCCTACAAGAACGCCACATGACCTTCAGGTTTTGTTAAACATGTTCAAGACACTGAATGTCCCAGTAGCTCCCCATAGAATGGAGGGGCCGGATAGGGTCATCACTTTTCTGGGTGTCACGTTGGACAGAGTATCCATGCAGGCAAGCTTGCCACAGGACAAGCTCAACAGAACCAGGGACACTTTGCATACACTGGTAGTTTCTGCCGTATGTACCAGAAAGGAATTACAATCATTATTAGGTATGTTGAATTCTGCCATGCATATTATCCTGCAAGGCAGGTCCTTCATTTCTAGATTGTTAGCATTGTTACCAACTGCTTCTTACCCTGAATCACAGATTCATGTTGGTATAGCGGAGCATGCCGATCGTCTCATGTGGGATGAGTTTCTGCAACATTGGAACTGGGTATCCATGTTTATTCCCCAAGTGTCCTCTACTTCTCCTTAGGTAGTTACGGATGCCGCGGCATCTCATGGCTTCTCAGCTATTTTTGGCCCCCACTGGTTTGCCAGCTCTTGGTCGGAAGAAGTGGTCTATTCCGGTGTTTTCTGAAACCTCTTCTCTATTTGAGATCTACCCCATAGTAGCTGCAGTAAAGGTTTGGGGACAGCTATGGACAGGGTGCACGGTCATATTTCACACTGATAACAAGGCTACAGCAGATATCATAAACAGGGGAAGGTCCAAGTTTTAGTCATCACGTCGTTCCTTAGTAGGCTCATATGGCTTTCGTTACAATACAAGTTTAACATAACCTGCTCTTTTCTTCCTGGTGTTTGCAATGTGGCAGCTGATGCGTTGTCCAGATTTAAAATGCATGTTTTCTTCCAACAGAAACCGGATGCGGACGAATCCCCTTCACCAGTGCCGCCTCATCACCAGCTAGTCCTGGATTGATAGGACACCAGCCCAATGCTGCAAGACTCATTGGTACCTCTCTCTCTCTCTGATAATATGCGCAGAGCTTACGTTGCTTGGAAAGCTTTTGGCGCATTCCAGCACAAATTCACCACGCATGATCCTAGCAGCATTGCATATATTTTGGCTTTTATTTCGTATTGTCACACAGATCTCAATCTTAAGCACAATACCATTAGATTGTATTTGGCTGGGGTTCAGCATTTCTTGGCATTTAGATACCCAAATAGGCCATCGTTATTTGCAGCACATCCCGTCAGAGCAATTCTCAAAGGCCTTCAGAAGTCCCAGAGTGTCTCGTGTCATACCAGGTTACCCATATACAGTCATTTATTCCAGGCTATGTCCAATATATTGGATCAGGCTCCGTTTGGTGCCTTGCAAAGTCTAGTACTGAAAGCATCCATCTATCTGGCTTTTTATGGGTTCCTTATACCGGGAGAGTTCACACGCACCAGTGTCAGGTCTATTTTGCTGCGCAAAAAGCATCTAGTTCGATACCCTGATTGCTATGTCCTGGTACTTGAGCAGTGCAAAACTAACCAGGTAGGAAGCCCTACGGAGATCAAGATATTCCTCTCCGGGAATTCATGGTGTCCTGTCACTGTGTTAGATGATCTAATGTCCATGTTGTCACAATCATCGATGGACAGTCCGCTACTACCTTGCCTGTGTTCTCCGCTATGGTCAGGTCAGTTTATTGGACACGTGCGGATACTTATCAAGCAATTGGGTTAAAATCCACAGAATTTCTCAGGCCATTCTTTGCGCATAGGAGCAGCATCAGCAGCTTCACGTCACGGGGTACCAGGACATGTGATCAGACGTTTAGGTAGGTGGAATTCGTCATGTTACGACAGGTACATTCCGAGACCTCATACAGAAATGGCATTAGCTTTCTCCAAATTAGCTGAATGAAGTACGATGGATGATAGGTAATAAAGATATTTTCCTGTTTTTTGCCCCCTTACTTGGCATTGCTGTCCACCGAATCATGGCACACCACAGATCAGTATCAGATTCTTGTCATTCGATTATCAGGTGCACGGTACACTCTGAACACAAATTTGTGTATATATATATATATATATATATATATATATATATATATATATATATATAGACTATATATATAGACTATATATATATATATATATATATATACACACACACATATATACATACATACATACATACATACATACACACACACACACTATATTGCCAAACGTATTGGGACACCCCTCCAAATCATTGGATTCAGGTGTTCCGTGCAATTTCCTTGCTATTAAATATTCCACGGTCAACTGTTAGTGGTATTATAACAAAGTGGAAGCAACTGGGAACAGCAACTCAGCCACGAAGTGGTAGGCCACGTAAAATGACAGAGCGCATGCTGAAGCGCACAGAAATCACCGTCTGCAGAGTCAATAGGTACAGACCTCCAAACTTCATGTGGCCTTCTGATTGGCACAGCAGTACGTAGAGAGCTTAATAGAATGGGTTTTCATGGCCGAGCAGCTGCATCCAAACCTTACATCACCAAGTGCAATGCAATGCGTCGGATGCAGTGGTGTAAAGCACGCTGCCACTGGACTCTAGAGAAGTGGAGACATGTTCTCTGGAGTGATGAATCACGCTTCTCTGTCTGGCAATCTGATGGGCGTGTCTGGGTTTGGCGGTTGCCAGGAGAACTGTACTTGCCTGTCTGCATTGTGCCAAGTGTAAACTTTGGTGGAGGGGAGATTATGGTGTGGGGTTGTTTTTCAGGTGTTGGGCTTGGCCCCTTAGATTCCCGGTGAAGGGAGCTCTTAAGGCATTAGCATACCAAGACATTGTGAACAATTTCATGCTCCCAACTTTGTGGGAAAAGTTTGGGGATGGCCCCTTCCTGTTCCGACATGACTGTGCACCAGTGCAGAAAGCAAGGTCCATAAAGACATGGATGACCGAGTTTGGGGTGAAGGAACTTGACTGGGTCCTGACCTCAAACCGATAGAACACGTTTGGGATGAATTAGAGCGGAGATTGCGAGCCAGGCCTTTTCGTCCAACATCAGTACCTGACCTCACAAATGCGCTTCTGGAAGAATGATCAAACATTCCCAAAGACACACTCCTAAACCTTGTGGACAGCCTTCCCAGAAGAGTTGAAGCTGTTATAGCTGCAAAAGGGTGGGCCAACTCAATATTGAACCCTACGGACTAACACTGGGATGACATTAAAGTTCATGTGCGTGTAAAGGCGTTCCAATACTTTTGGCAATATAGTGTGCACTGTATATACACCGAGTGGCCAGATTATTATGACCACCTGACGTTTGTAGGCAAATTAGTTATAATTAGCTATAATTTCGTGCTGAAGTTGCTAGAGGGCCAGACCATTATAAATAGGGAAGCAGGTTGTTTACCATGACAGTAGAAGTGATTTTTTTCTGAAGATATGGGTAAACAACGTGATTTAACAGCCTTTGAACGTGGGATGATTGTTGGCGCTCAGAGCCATAGAGCGAGTATCAGCAAAACAGCAGAATGTGTCAAATGTTCAAGAGCAGCCGTTGTTAAAGTGTTTAAAGACTGGACTGTCAGCCGAAAATCTGGGTCTGAGCATGCGAATTGTGGTCGTCAGCGACTAGTCAACGTTAGGGCAGAACGGAGAGTGGCAAGATTGGTACAAGACAACAGAAGGGCAACAGTGCAGTGTCAGATTCCTCGCATCACTTTTCAACATCTCGTGGAGTGACGAGGCGGCCCAACAAAGTCATCTTGTGGAGTCATCTCGAGGCCCAATGAAGTACTGATGGGGTGGTCATAATAATCTGGCCACTCAGTGTATATCCAATTAATTCCAATGGGTATATACACACAGCACGTGTCCAGATGCTTTTATCTACAGTCAATTTATCTAAATCTTTCAAAAAATAGAAGTCAGGTGCATCTAGAAACCAATATGAAGTTCTAAACGCACAAAAAAGCATGTAACTGCATGTAACCTAGATGTAGACACGTTTTGATGCTAGGATCGGTACCGGATGCACCCCAAAGCTTATGTATGTAAATGCACATCATATAAAGCATCTAGTAGCATAAACACAGCATCCAGCCTGACATATTTTCCTCTACTCATGGCCGAGCAGCTGCATCCAAACCTTACATCACCAAGTGCAATGCAATGCGTCGGATGCAGTGGTGTAAAGCACGCTGCCACTGGACTCTAGAGAAGTGGAGACATGTTCTCTGGAGTGATGAATCACGCTTCTCTGTCTGGCAATCTGATGGGCGTGTCTGGGTTTGGCGGTTGCCAGGAGAACTGTACTTGCCTGTCTGCATTGTGCCAAGTGTAAACTTTGGTGGAGGGGAGATTATGGTGTGGGGTTGTTTTTCAGGTGTTGGGCTTGGCCCCTTAGATTCCCGGTGAAGGGAGCTCTTAAGGCATTAGCATACCAAGACATTGTGAACAATTTCATGCTCCCAACTTTGTGGGAAAAGTTTGGGGATGGCCCCTTCCTGTTCCGACATGACTGTGCACCAGTGCAGAAAGCAAGGTCCATAAAGACATGGATGACCGAGTTTGGGGTGAAGGAACTTGACTGGGTCCTGACCTCAAACCGATAGAACACGTTTGGGATGAATTAGAGCGGAGATTGCGAGCCAGGCCTTTTCGTCCAACATCAGTACCTGACCTCACAAATGCGCTTCTGGAAGAATGATCAAACATTCCCAAAGACACACTCCTAAACCTTGTGGACAGCCTTCCCAGAAGAGTTGAAGCTGTTATAGCTGCAAAAGGGTGGGCCAACTCAATATTGAACCCTACGGACTAACACTGGGATGACATTAAAGTTCATGTGCGTGTAAAGGCGTTCCAATACTTTTGGCAATATAGTGTGCACTGTATATACACCGAGTGGCCAGATTATTATGACCATCTGACGTTTGTAGGCAAATTAGTTATAATTAGCTATAATTTCGTGCTGAAGTTGCTAGAGGGCCAGACCATTATAAATAGGGAAGCAGGTTGTTGACCATGACAGTAGAAGTGATTTTTTTCTGAAGATATGGGTAAACAACGTGATTTAACAGCCTTTGAACGTGGGATGATTGTTGGCGCTCAGAGCCATAGAGCGAGTATCAGCAAAACAGCAGAATGTGTCAAATGTTCAAGAGCAGCCGTTGTTAAAGTGTTTAAAGACTGGACTGTCAGCCGAAAATCTGGGTCTGAGCATGCGAATTGTGGTCGTCAGCGACTAGTCAACGTTAGGGCAGAACGGAGAGTGGCAAGATTGGTACAAGACAACAGAAGGGCAACAGTGCAGTGTCAGATTCCTCGCATCACTTTTCAACATCTCGTGGAGTGACGAGGCGGCCCAACAAAGTCATCTTGTGGAGTCATCTCGAGGCCCAATGAAGTACTGATGGGGTGGTCATAATAATCTGGCCACTCAGTGTATATCCAATTAATTCCAATGGGTATATACACACAGCACGTGTCCAGATGCTTTTATCTACAGTCAATTTATCTAAATCTTTCAAAAAATAGAAGTCAGGTGCATCTAGAAACCAATATGAAGTTCTAAACGCACAAAAAAGCATGTAACTGCATGTAACCTAGATGTAGACACGTTTTGATGCTAGGATCGGTACCGGATGCACCCCAAAGCTTATGTATGTAAATGCACATCATATAAAGCATCTAGTAGCATAAACACAGCATCCAGCCTGACATATTTTCCTCTACATATAGGAGGAGAAAAACACAAGTGGCAAGTGTGAATGAATGGGAGGAGGAAGTAATATTTAATAAAAAATTGAGGTATTAATATGGAAAACATTTGTTTGGAAAGGACCATTGAGCCCATTGATGAACTTCTTGGATGGTTTGGACATCAATGAGTATGGAACTATCAAAAAATATTGTAAAACCCAAGAAAAAGGATATAAAAAAAAATATACAGAAGACATACAGGGGAAGATAGTCCGATTGGATAGGACTGAACTGCTGAAGAATAAGCCGACTAAGAATGAGGAAATACATCTATGCTTTATCACTGATTATATAACACAGTAAAGAGACAATGGAATATCCTAAAACATGATAGAATATTGGTAACCATTATTCCTGAGAAACCGAAGGTAATCTATAAAAGGGCCCCTACATTAAGAGATAAGATTGCAAAAAAATTATTGGACCCCCCTATGAAAATGTTTCCGTTTTATGGAGGAATAGAATTTTACCCGTGTAAAAAAATGTAGTGTGTGTGAAGTTACTAATAACAGAATCAAAGTTAACTAATTATCTTCATCGGTGAATGGTAGAACCTTTGCTATTAAAGAATGTATTACTTGTTCGAGTACACGTCACCAACTTGTTGGAGTGCCCATGCGGCCTCCAATATGTAGGTAGGACTACTAGGCAGCTAAAAGTAAGGATTAATGAACATATAAATAATATCAAAAAGGGTTTTGACAAACAGTCTCTCTAAATACTTTCTATTACCCCACGGTAAAAAAAAAAAACAGGGACTCAAACTATCCTGTATGGCGGTCTCTGATGGGTTGGCACCATATAACGCCAACCTCTGTCGAACCCGTTGCTGAAACAAGTCTTCAACGGACCGGGGTCCAGCATCACCATCCCTCTGATCCATGTCGGCTAGCTCACTGATCAGGGTGGCCTTGCTCTTTGTCCCAGCGGTCCCTCCTCGGCTCTCAAGTAGGTCTTTCAGCGTGTCTCTCCTGCAGGCTGCTTATTCCCTGTGGTGGTTTGGAGTTTCCCAATAACTGGAGAGCAGATCCCGCCGCTTTCCACCAATGTAACGAGCCCCTGCTCGCTCGGTTCCACTCTCCCGACACTCCTCTGCTACTAATGGATCAGATGTCAGACCGCAATGTCTGATTCTTCGATCGTCCGATAATCCGGGATTCGAACTACAGCTATGTGCCGTTCGAATCCAGTTGTGATAGCTCAGAACAAACACCAGGCAGGCTGTATGTAAGTTCCAACAGGGATCTGCTTTATTGAAGACCAGCTCAGTATATATACAGTCCAAGAAGTCTAAACACATAACGCAATCAAACATGAACAGCATGCAAACATCCACTCCCCCTCCCCGATGCCTTAATGATTGAATAGGGGGAGAGGAAACACATGTGATTGGATTATCTCCTGAGTGTATCATAGTGTGATTTACTCATCTACACCTGGAGTCAGCTACTCCTAGAATCAGCTATCCTAATCCCATCATCAACACAATACAACAAAAGGGGCCAATAAACTGTAACAGTTCATTTTCCAGAATTATCCCCCTTCAGTGCTCCTGGATTCACAGCCTGTACCTATAATACACACAGGGCCATCCAAATGTAATGCCAGGGAACATGTACAGTACATCCCCCAACACATAAACCTGGTAGAATGGTTCATTGTAACCCCAAGAGGTCCGAGGGGGGTCTCCATAGTTCTGGGTCCATAGTCAATTGGAAGGAGGCTAGCCCCCAGGCTCCTCCAACCGCACCAGTGACGGTTCAGTCCGTCACATTGGGACTCAAACTAATAGGGATTGACAAAATTCATAAACACTGGAGGGGTTGTAACCTCAGGAGACAGATCTCTTAGAATGAGACTAAGTGGATTCAGTCCCTGGGTTCACTGCATCGAGGAGGATTAAACATAGAATTAGATTTGAAGTGTTTTCTTACTAATGATTGCATTTGATTATTTATTGATTTATTTAAATACTCTTTTTGATTGTATTGGTATTTGAGGGTTGATAATTATAATTAATGTATTTGCTAATAATTTAATGTACTCATGGTTTTAAAAATATTTGGGATACTATGTTATCAAATTAATTGTATGTTAATTGATCCTTGATTTATTCATGGTGGGATGTATAAATTGGATCTCCCTAACTCAGCACGTACAACCTCCTTGAAAAAGTCCCAGTGACGAAACGCGTAGGAAGTGGTGCGTGCTGTGTTCCGTTTATCTGATGCTGGTTTTGTGGTGGACACTCGATCAGCCTGCTGTTAATTTTATACTCACTTTTAAGTTACTACGTGTTCGTGTTAATATTTTATCTCAATATACTACACTATTATATCCCTTTGTGGGGTATATCATTTAATCAAGTGGGGGAGCTGCTTGGATTTTGTTTGGAGTTTGAGGGGAGAGATGATTACCGACATCTAAAGTGACAGCTGGGAGGATCGGTATTGAAGGAGAGCACGCTCACCAATGCAAACGCACCAACGCTCAACCAAAGTGACGTTATGCTGGTCACAACTACAGAATACTGTGCCTATAGCAGTAAAACACAGCCTTTACAAATAAATGCTACACAATGTTCTATTATGTCTAAAATACATATATTGCCCACAACTCAACACAACTGTGGTTCATGTAAATTTCCTGTCTCTGTAGCAGCCTTGACCACTAGGGCCTGTTCACATCAGAGGCAATAAAGTTTGTTTCTAAAAACACATTATGAAAGCATACACGGACAATCAGTGGATACTAATAATTATCCTAATACACGCCACTGGGTTCAGTTCAAATTAAAACAAAAATAAACTGGCAAAACACGCACTGTAGCTCTTTACCACTCATACCACACAATACCAAAGCCTGTAAATACTCATGCAGAAACGCACACTGAATGGGGGGACTGCAGTGTAAACAACTCCTTACCCCACTCTACATAATTCCTGCATAGCAAGTCATGCAAAAGGTGTATATCGTGATATAGGACAGAAGCACTACAAAAAAAGCACAGTGACCAGACAACAAAAAAGGCTTGGGCGCATGACCGGAGCTCGGTAAGATGACTGCCCGAGTCCGGAGCTCTGCCCCTCAGTGGCCACATTTCTCCCACCCCGCAGCTGCATTGACCTGGGAGGCTTTGAAAGAAAGGGCTCTCCCTCTACGAACCCGCGGGAAGAAACACCATGGCCAGCGGCACCGCTAAATCGACCTGAGCCAAGTCTTCAGGTAGTCCGAACCGCAATTTCAAGAGGGCAGTGGTTGCTCCAACATGTGGACACATGGCGCCCACAGAAGCCGACAGGTTAGGCCTCCTTGGAGCCTCTACACCAGCTGCTCCTGTGAGTACGGGTTTCCCAGACAACAGATCCCGGACTTCTACCTCTTACTGAAAAAAACTCTAGAGGACATATCTCAGAAGGTGTCCTTTCCTAATAGACCTGATCTGCAGGACAAAGAACACTGCATTGAGCCAACTGATTTTTTGGAATGCCCTGCTGTACTCACAAAAATCTCTGATATGCTTGATCGCAATCTGACTAAAATGGCTCAACAGATCACCTCTGAGATCAAAACAGATATCAAAAATAAGGGAATGCGCATAAAGGCCTTCAAATCTAAATTGGATAACACTATAACACAAACAAATCAAAATACTATGGGGGGGTTATGATGCAGGTCTCGTTTGCTTGGCTTCCCCTACATTTTTTTTTTTTTTCTCTCCCTTTGTCTTCCCTTCTTGTTTGTTCCTTTCCTCAGTACCACTCCCCATCTCGTTATATATAAAATATGTTGATGTCATTGGAGATGTGGGTTCCGCTTAGGAGCGAGTATGCTCATAATGTATCTGTATTTCTATACTTTATGCAACATGTAACCTTCGTCAGCAAGATCTCTATAATGACTGTGTTATGTTATTTTCTTGAAAAAATCTGTTCAATAAAAAAGGATTGAATTTAAAATACTATGGGGGGAATTTTTCAGTGTTGTTGCATCATCAGCATCTCCCAAAATGTCATATCCCTTATTTCTAGGGCATATAGCGACAGATTATCTTTGTTTATGTTTCATTCCTAAGGAGAAATTGTCTCAAAACTCCTTATATTTTGCTGTCTCTAAACTGTCACAAGCTCGCTGGGAACCTCCTGGATGACAGCTGAATAGTGCTGAGGCACTCAGCTGACTTGAGGGTATGAGTCTACTTTGCGATAGTGCTCAGGAGAACTTCTAGGAGGTCTTTGAGCGCCGCAAATGCTGTACACAAATACTTTGCAGTTGAAATATGCGAAATATCACAAAACATGTGCAGTGAGTCACAAGATAAACATCGGTTAGTTAGCATGACACTTTGGTCTTTGCGCCTAAAAATTTAGTTTCAAATGCGTTCATGAATTTCCCCCTACATGTATACAAGGTCTACAGCAACAGCCAGAAGACACTTTATCCAAGGTACATGATCTTGAGAATAGCTCTCGGCACTAAAAATTTCACATCAGAGGCGTTGCAGAATCAGTAGTGGATCTCAATTCCACTGTTAAAATGGCTCATTAGGGACTTGATCCCCAATATTGAAGAACACAAGCTGGAAATCGATCAGGTACATTAAGCTTTGGTGTTGGCATGGCTTGAAGGCTTAACCAGGGACATCATCGTTTAGCCACACTTTTTTGTGTTAAAGAAATCATAGTGCAAAAAGCCAGGTAGAAATCAAATTTGTCTATTCTTGGGCACCCAAAAACAGCTATTCCTGAAGCCTCTTCTGCAAGCACTCACTAATAAGGACATTATGCTTTTCATGTTTGGAAAAAAAAAATGCACCTCTTCACCAATTTCTCTGCAGCAGAAGAGCTGTTGCTTTAGTTGAGAATTACTCCCTTAGAAATGGAACGAGGATATAAAACATTAGTAAAACATAAGACTAAAGCTGACAGTTTTTCTTATGTTCATACTGTTTTCATATTGATTGTTCTCAATGTGTAATGCGGACCTTTAGTTTATGATTCCAACAGCAAGGATTGTGTAACTGACCTTATGGCTTCGTTTTCATTTCTGCAACTTTTGTCTTCTAGGGGGTTTTACAAAGGGGTGGTGCTTTTTAAAATTGTGCTTAGATCAGTTTGGATTTCATATATGCGCTTACAAGGGATGAGTTTTAGCCGCTGTAGGCAGTCCTGTGACTGTTTGGTTTACCCCCTGCAGTCTCCATCAAACCCAGTATCACCATTTTGTTGATACCTATTTTGTGGTCACGGGCACGGTGCTACCTTTTCTATTCATATTTGTTTTTACTGTTTTTGTATCTACCTATGTTTGTCTCTTTGCTTTCTGTTTTCTTACATTCCTTTTTAGGTTCCGGAGGCGCCCTCTCATCATGAGGCAATCTTATATGCTTGGTCCACCCTCGCTCAATGTTGATCCGATGGATGGTGAGCACGACTTATGCTGCTTTGTTTAGAACTATTCTGCCTTAACATGGCTACTATATCAGCTTGTAAACCTCTAATATTTGCCACTCACAATACCCAAGGTCTCAACTCTCCAGTAAAGAGAACAGTTTTTCTTGATCACTGGCACTAATTCTGAAGGTTCCAGTGTTGATTTTTATTATTCTTATTATGTTTGTGTGTTGAACCTTCTAGTCATATGTAAATAATCCACTTGAATCAATTTTTTCACACGGATTGTTGTAATTTTTACGCAGATTTGTTTATTAACACTTTAGTGTGCAGTTGGTTCACATAGACCGAGCGCAACATATTTGCTTTACAGTTTTTCAACATTACTACTCTCAGCCCATAGATATTTTCTTTTTACAGGAGACACATTTCCCTTCTTCATATAACCATACCTTTATTCATAAACATTATCAGCAATTTTTCCTGGCCACTGTTGTAGATAAGACTAAAGGGGTAGTCATTTGTTTTGCTAAAGGCGTCACTTTTCACCCTTTGCATGAAATCAAGGACCTTGAAGGTCTTTACGTGATGTTGAAGGGATATATAGAGCGCCATCTGTTTACTCTCATATCCTATTATGCTCCGAATAGTGCTCAGATTCATGGCTTACACCTAAGCTAAGACTGGTGATTCTAGCACCAACATTATCACATTTCTTAGCCCTGTGGAATTGATTACGTAAAGCTCTTGATCTTATATCGCCCACATTCCACCAGCCTCAGTCTTTCGTAAACCTATTTTCACTCCAGGAACTCAGCCTCAAGCCTTGCAATGGTGGATTATTAAAAGGTTTTATCACATATGGGATTTTTTTTAAAGACCGAAAACCCTCAACATGGACTACTGGCATGGCAAGAATACTTTACAAATACCATTGTATGAAATGTTTCATTTTAGGCAATTACACTATTTCTTATGCTCTCAGGAACCACTTATGGTTGACTCTCCCCTTCTTACTCATTACGAATGCTGGTGTACTCCGGCAGGAGTACAAAGGGGTGGAATATCTCCTATGTACTCATTGCTTATAGGGCCTTTTTCTTTTCAATGGGTTTTTATTGAAAGTTTTTTTAACATAAGAAACAAAAGTATTAGTATAAAGTCAATTAGGATATCGCAGTATCCAAAGAACAAGAAAGAAGTCAAAAGACATGCATCAAATAAATGTAAAGGGTAAACAGAATAACATGTGTATACTAGCCAAGCAATCTAAAACTTAGACAATAGCAAAACAGGTACTTATTGGATTAGAATCATACATAGGTCGTAAATGATTGTGACCAGTGGACCCAAAGATTCAATTTTTTGTGTAACAATATTTTTATTTAAATTTTCCAAATACAACATTAGAAAGATATTGGTTCACAGTGCATCGGTACTTCTGTATAATCAAAGATTCACAGGTGCTAAATGAACATATGACAAATATGCACACTCAAGGAACAGAGTGACCGAGTGGTCTTAAGCGCTCATCACACACAATCAACATTGTAGCCAATTCTTAGAGATCGATTCCATGTCCCCTGGTAGTGAGCCAAATAACAACCAATAACATAAGGTGGGGTAAGGCCCCAAGAAAAAGAAAGGGGGAGTGGGGGTATAGGGTGGTAGGGGGATTAGTAGTAACCGGTCACCCGTACTACTAGGGAATAGGGGGGTCCCATATTTCGCTTACACCAAGCTTATATTGAATATCCGTGCCTGCCACTCCTCACTCCTCGTACAGTTATCCAGCAGCTGTCCAACCAACCTCATATGCCTCGATAGCTCATGGGGTCTATCCCAGGGTGACGGTACGAGAGCCATGGTTCCCACATTCAGGAACCTTGGAGTGTTTATCTTTCATGATACTAGATAGTCTCTCATTTAGCATAATATGATCCAGCCTGTGCATGACTTCTACATAGGGGAGTTGTTGTTTCTTCCAGTTTCCTGCCAGCGTCAGTTTAAATACCCTGACCCAAAATCGAGTAGCAAGGGGGCAGCACCACCAGATATGTAGCATATCTCCCGTCTCTTGGCATCCCCGGAAACATGTATGCGAGGCCGTGGAGAATAGGCGCGCCACCCTGGCCGGGACCAGGTACCACCTCATCATCACCTTGTAGGCTACCTCTGCGTTTGTAACGCTAATGGAGCATTTTGCGACATTGCGCCAAATCTGTTGCCATTCCCTCGTGGACCATTGCAGTTGAAGGTCCCCTTCCCAGCTGCGGACATAGGTGTGGGAAGTCTGGCTGACCAGTCTATTCAATTGTGAATAGAGGATTGTTATGAGGCCTGGGCCTTCTGGGGAGTGAAGGCACATATGCTCGAAACAAGCAAATAAATTAGTGGGGTCCCTTCTTCTAGTAAGAGTGGAGATCCAGTGGTGAAGTTGGAGATATCTAAAGTGTTCTACTACTGGCATTTGGTTGTGTTCTCGCAAGTATTGCCAGGAGGGAATGGCGGATGAGCGCAGTAGGTCGTGCACTACCCGAAATCCGTTGTTTATCCACCAACCAAAGGCCGTGGGATTATCCATGACCGGCCTAAAGAGCGGTTGGGCAAACAAGGGAAGCAACGGGAGATATGGTGAGAGCAGGTGTGCCGAGTATTTAATTGAGTCCCACACCTTTAAAGTATGTAGCATGAGAGGGCTAAGGGTCCCTGGTCTATCACATGCTGGCAACCAGGGCAAAGCCGTAAGAGGCATTGGGGAACAATTTGGGATGTCTAACATAAGCCAGAGAGGGGGCGAGAGTCGCTGATACATAGTTATCAGTGGTATGAGTTGAGCAGCTTGATAATACATCAGTATATTGGGGAGGTCCATTCCCCAATCGATCTTCCGTTTGTATAAAGTAGTTCTCGCCACCCTGGCCCTGAGGGGGTGCCAGATAAACTGGGGGACACTCCGCTGCATCGAGCGCAAAGCATATGAGGGAACCTGTACCGGCCAAAGATTCAATTTTTAATCAAAATTCCTTAACCCCTTCGTGACGGGAGACGTGCACTGTACGTCCCGTCACAAACTGCCTATATGACTGGCCACGTACACTGTACGTGACAAGTTATTTTAGGCTCCGTAATGCCGATTCTCAGCGGTTACCAGTCATTAATGAATGCCTCAGTATTGAGGCATTCATTAATGAAATAGTTAAGCTTTTGTAAAAGCTTCTCTCTTTTATTAATGAAAGAATGAAGCAGTTACATGCAAATACGGGAGCGCTAAATAGCAATCCCTTATTTGACAGCTGAAAATAGCAGAGGGGTAGCAGAGTGACTCACTTCTCTGTTATTCGTTTTGACAGCTCGATAGCCCGATGTTTATGATACATTTCAGGCAAAGAGATACAAGAGATACAATGTATCTCTTTGCCAGAAATGTATCACTTATGATTGTCTAGGCATGATCAAAGACCTTTAGTGACATCTGAATCTGACATGCTGTCAGGATCAGTCTCCAAGGTTATTATTAGCTGTTCATAAGTTTAAAGCAGCCTAATAATAGCCAAAAATGTAAAAAGTTAATTTATCAAGCAGTCAGTGACTGCTTGATATAAACTGACAAAAAAAGTAGTTTTTTTAAACTTTTTTTTTACAAAGTGTAAAACAAAATAATAAAAGTGTAAAACAAAATTAGGAAAATAAAAATTATATATACATATATTTTGTATATTATAATTATTCTAAAAAAATTCTAAAAAAAATAATCAAAACTTGTGAAAAGTGTTTTCTTCTAGTTTTTTCCCTCATTTTTTTAATATTTTATTCAAACTAAGTGAGGCGTTAGGTACACATGTTTGATATAATTATATAGCCCTATCTGTCTAAACAACAATATATAATATGTGTGGGTACATTTAGTAAGAAAGTATATTACTGCTGTGGAAGAATCACACAGCAAAAATGTAAAAAGTGTGTCAGTCATTTATGAACAGAAACTGAAAACTAGCTCAGTCATGAAAAGGTTAAAGACACTTCCCTAGAAACGAATATCTTTTTGTAGTAATGGTGAAGCTTCACAAATGAAAAGGTTTCACCAATAGAGGGGGCTAGTGTACTTTACCAGTGTCTAACTATAGTTAGCCCTGCCCCTAGCAATATATGAAGTATTAAGCTTCTAGAATCTGCAGGAATAAGATTAAAACCAATAGAGAGAATAGCTAAGGCAGGGGAGGGCCACTACAATTCCTGTAATAGCTGGTATTCTTTTGATAATCTCCCTCCAGAAACTCCTGAGACATCTATAATCCCAAAAGGACATGGCATGCACTACCCACTCGTCCGCATTCCCTCCAGCATAAGGGGGATGAAGATGGGAACTTTTTGAACAGTCTATGTGGCCTGAGATACCATTGCAACAAAATGTGATGGTACAGATCCCATAATTCCACACATTTCGTAGTCTTGAGGGTGGAAGAAATTGCTTGGGTCCACTGGATAGAAGAAAGGTAAGGTTAAGTTCCCCCTTCCCACATCTCAAAGGGTTTGAGTTTTGTAAAACACTACTTATACTTCAGTAAGGAATAATATAACGGTATTCCCCCTTTTTTAGGAAAATCATCAAAATAAAATCTCCAAGCTTGAGTAGGCAGCGTACATACCTCAAGCAGGAAGCAAATGGCAACTGCATAAATGTATAACCAGCCTTTTGTAAGCCTTCCTTGCACCCCGCTACAAAGGCTGGTTATAATTTATGCAGTTGCCATTTGCTTCTAGTTTGACTATTTTTGATGTGGGGAGGCACTGCATTTTGGATTGCTGGGCCTCCAGTGTGTCCCTGCACCTTTTGAAGAGGAGATGGCTACCTCCAGCCACACCTGCATTTAATTCATCGACTGCATTAATATGCTCCAACATGGAGACTCATATATAGACTTAGGACCACAGAGGTGCCTTGATGGGGCATTGTGGATTCTACATATTTTTGGCCAAAGGTTTGTGCAACTAAAACCTCTGCTTTTAACACATACTGTTTGACAGGGTAATTTTATTTTGTTGCAGGCTAGCTGGCAAGTGTGCTGGGGATTCTTTGTGTTTTGTAGCGTACATACCACAGCAGGATTGGACTGAAAAAAATTGGAAATTTGAAGGTATTGGTAGTAACATTTAATAGGGAGATTAAATTTAGATGTTAGTGCCGAAAAAGATACTACTTTATCTTCAAGCAAATCCTGTAGAAACCCGACTCCTCTAGTGGTCTATTCAGCTATGGATAAAGAAGGCATCAATACTTTTAGGGCTGCTAGGGGAAAGGTCTCAATGAATTAGATGATTGATGGGAAAGGAGTAAAACCTTCCATGCCGTACAGGAACCCTGCACACAGGGAGGAAGGGTCTTTATCACTGCATTTATCACTGCATTAAGAGTACCTGTCACTGCCAATATGCTATCACATTGGAGGCTTGTAAGCCCCACTATGTGAGAGCAATTAAAGTTTAAAAAAAGTTTTACAAAAATATTAAATAAATGAAAAAATAATAAAAAAAGTAAAGTTCCCCACGTCACGTAAACATGCGTCAGGTATGAAAACGACGATTGTGCTAGACAAGCTATAATAATTCTAGTGCCAATATTCACACGTGTCCCTAAACTGATGACCTGTAGGGGCTTTTAAAGCGCCGTCTATGGACATTTTGGGGTACTGAATTCTGTCGTAGTTTCACGTATGCACACAATTTTTAACCTGGGCATGCTGGGTATCTTATTTATTCATTGTGACCTCATCTTTTATATTTTATTTTTAAAAAATGGTTTTGTATAATGTTTTGGGGTACTACATTTAACTTAATTGCATTTTTCACTAAATGTTTGGGTTTGATATTAAATTGTGCTAATGTCGTGCAATACAAAAATTTGCAACTGCCATTTTATTCTATAGCAGGGGTGCCCCTTAGGTCGATTGCGATCTACCAGTCAATCCAAAGCGATCCCTGGTAGATCGCAATGTCCTGTCCTCCTGCCGTGGGGCTTCTCTGGATCCCCGCTGCTCTCCCCATCTGTATGCATCGGGCATCCGAGGAGAAGTGAACGAAGTGCTGCAGCAGGTGGCGGGGGCGGAGCCACTATCACAGCAGCACGCTGAGCAGTGAGGAGAGAGAGCCGCTCGGCCTGGATCTGACACCCGGCGGCTCTTCACACCGCACATGCTGCTGTGACAGCGGCTCCCCCCCCCGCCCCTGAAGTGCTTCCCTCACTTCTCCTCGCATACCCCGCTGCCTCTGCCTGGGAAAACAGAGGAGATCCAGAGGAGAAGCAGAGCCCCCTTGTGTGCGTGGTCGAGCGGCACATACCAGTGAAATGTACCAATCCTCTGTGCAGGACAAATACTGGAGCGATCAGCTGAACACTCCAGTGTTTGTAAATAACTGAGGACACATAGTACAGAGGCTCCTCCCCATTCAGAAACTGGATGATAGTAAATAGTTTCTGAATGAATGGGAAGCCTCTGTGCTTTCCATTAATTTAGAGCAGAGGCTGCAGTGGAACGAGACGTGACTGGCATCAGGAGCAGGTCGTATGAAAGAAATTGGGGAGAGGGGGCTGTAGGGTGTTTATACGATTTGTATTGTTGTAAGGGGGTGGTAAGAGCGTTAGGAGGGGGAGTAGTGTTACATAGAGGGGAGTGAGAGTGAATAACATAAAAAATAAAATTATAAAAAGGGGGGGGGGGGTTTTTTAAGTATATTGCATATACTGAACTGTTAGTGTTGTATATTAAACTGTTAGTTTTTAAAAGTATTACAGTACTATTATAGTGCGAAGGGGGCAGTGGTAGTACTTAAAGAGTTAAAAGGGTACATATGTGACTGTGTGAATATACATATGTATAAAATGCTTTAGGGAACATTAAAAGTATACTAGAGTATACTGAGTATTTTTTTTATTGTATAAAACCGCAGGGCGGTAGAATTAAATAAAACCAAGGCCAAAAGTATAATTAACCACGTGATAGGAGATTAACTCAACCCCAGGGCGCTAGTGTAATTATCCCCAGGGCGCTAGTATACTTAATACCAGGGCATTAGAGCAATTTAATTTAACTCCAGGGTGATAGAGAAAGCTAGACCAGTGCTTCTTAAAGTGTGGGTCGCGACCCCATATGGGGTACCGCAAGTTAACAGGGGGGTCGCGATCTGAGTACCCGATTAGGACCGTCATTAGGGGGGTATGGCCGGTACTTGTGTGAGGGGTCCAGGCGGCCGAGGAGGTCTGGGCACCAAGCTAGATTGTTTTATTTCAGTTTAATGTATAATTTGCAGTGTAGTGTTTAAGGTCGCGGCCCCCCCTGTGCACTTGATACCTTCCTGATACCTAAATAAGAAGGGTGGAATAAAATAATGTCTTCCATGAGTGGGTATGCAACCAGGTGCATGTCGGGTACAATGTATGCGTTCCTTGAACATGCGTTGGAGGGGGAATACATTTGCGCTAGATGTGAGTTGTTTGTTTGGAAACCCAGATTCTAGATCTAAACAAGAAAATGACAACACTAAGGAGCATAACAGTCATGGAAAGTGGGGAGCTGGGTTACTGTTAGAAGGCGGGGGAGAGGGAAGAATGCGAGAGAGTTCAGCCCTGATCTGATTCACCCCAATAAATATGCCAAGTTGCATGATGTTGGGGATACTGTTCAGGGGGGACACTGTTGGAGCAGGACGCATCCTCTATCCGCAGGGGGAGTGACTGTTCCGGCGAGGATGGGAGCAGGATGGAGGGTCATCAGAGGCAGATCCTGGTGGTGGGAGATTCCATAACCAGGCGGACTGACAGGGTAATCTGTCATCGGAACCGTGAGCGCCGAACAGTGTGCTGCCTACCGGGGCCCGTGTTCGACACGTTGCAGAACGAATTGACAGATTACTAGATGGGGTTGGGCACGACCCAGCTGTCAGGGTGCACATCGGCACCAATGACAAAATAGGAGGAAAATTGGAGTGTCCTAAAAAGGGAGGAGGTCAGAGACTTAGGTGCTAGGATGAAGGAAAGGTAGTATTCTCAGAGATACTGCCAGTGCCACGAGCCACTCCGGACAGACAGCGTGAGTTGAGGGAGCTTGGACATTGGTTGTTCGTTAGAAACGAACAACCAATGTCAAGGCCAAACAATAAAACTAGTGGGGAACAAGAAGGATGTAAACTTTAACCTTATGGCTGGAGCTCGATATGGCGGACACTAGCCATAAAAACTTAGTGGGTATTTGCTATAAGCCTCCAAATATAGGGGAGGAGGGGGAAGCAAATCTACACTCCCAAATAGAAATGGCTGGGAGGGAGGGCAATGTAGTCGTGATTGAGCTACTTCAATTACCCGGACATCAATTGGGCTGATTTCTGAACATATTGCGAGACAATTTCATGGGCCAGATGGTGGAGGTTCCAACTAGGAAAAATGCCATCCTAGATTTAATCATTACTAATAATGCAGAGTTAATTGAGGATATTGTAATTGGGGAGACACTGGGTAATAGTGATCACAGTGTGATCACTTTCAATGTTGAATACAGGAAAGGAAAGAGGGCTGGAAGGACAAGAAACCTAAATTTCAGAAGGACCAACTTCGATAAGCTGCGCAACCTGGTGGGGGAAATAAAATGGGAAAACCTATTTCACAACCTAAACTCAGACCAAATGTGGGACTGTTTCAGGAACACATTACATATTGCTATTTCAAAGTGTATACCTTTGGGTAACAAAAGCAAAAGATCAAAGACTAAACCTATATGGCTCAATATAACTGTAAAACTACATGTTAAAGCAAAGAGAATGGCATTTATAAAATATAAGATGGAAGGGACGGCATTGGCGTTCCTTAACTACAAAGAATGTAATAAAGATGCAAACTAGTAATCAGGAGAGGGCCGAGGCACTGAACACTTTTTTCTGCTCAGTATACACTCAGGAGGGAAACGGGTTAGACGTACATGATAAAACACATAGTTCAACACAAAATATACCACAGTGGTTGACGGAAACCGGGATACAACAAAGACTTAAACTGCTCAATGCAAATAAAGCAGTGGGACCAGATAACCTGCACCCCAAGGTACTTAAGGAACTAAGCCAGGTTATAACAAGGCCATTATTCCTAATTTTTAAGGAATCCTTAGTGACTGGTAAAGTACCATGTGATTGGCGGAGGGCTACGGTAGTTCCAATATTCAAAAAGGGGGCTAGATGTGGTATATCTGGACTTCTCAAAGGCATTTGATATGGTACCACACAAACGCTTAATACACAAGCTGAGAGCTTTGGGCATAGATGAAGTGGTGTGTTCGTGGATAGAGAACTGGCTACAGGAACGTGTCCAGAGAGTATCTATAAATGGCATCTTTTCAGACTGGGCTAGTGTAATGAGCGGTGTGCCTCAAGGATCTGTGCTGGGTCCCATATTGTTCAACCTATTTATTAATGATATCGGGGAGGGAGTGAATAGCAATGTTTCTGTGTTTGCAGACGATACAAAAATAGGGAGGGTATTGGAAACGGATCGTGACAATATAACATTACAGGAGGACCTGGATAAAATAGGGGAGTGGGCAATAATATGGCAGATGAGGTTTAATGTCGATAAATGCAAAGTAATGCACTTTGGAAATAAAAATAAACAAATGGGCTGTACAATCATGGGTATGCCACTAGGAAGTCAGAAATAGAAAAAGATTTGGGGGTCATTGTAGACCACAAATTGAATGGTAGCTTGCAGTGCCAGGCTGCGGTAAACAAAGCTGGCAGGGTCTTGTCCTGTATTAAGAAGGGGATGTATTGCAGAGACAAGTCTATAATTGTGCCACTTTATAGATCATTGGTTCGGCCTCATCTGGAGTACGCGGTCCAGTTTTGGTCGCCGATACTAAGAAGGGATGTCCTTGAGCTGGAGAGAGTCCAGCGGAGGGCAACCAAACTAATTAAGGGAATGGAGGACCAGAGCTATGAGACAAGGCTACTGAATTTAAACATATTCACGTTGGAAGTAAGGAGATTAAGGGGGGATATGGTTTTCATGTACAAGATGTCCAATGGTGACAGCAACATTGGCAACAAACTCTAAGTTTAACTCCATTACAAAGACTAGAGGCCACCACCTAAAATTGGTGGAGAAAAAATTCCAGCACAAGGGGCGAAGGGGGTTCTTCACAGTAAGAGCGGTCAGGGTCTGGAACTCACTGCTACCGGCAGTGATTTCAGCTAAGAGTGTGGAATTGTTCAAGAAAATTTTGGACGATTTCCTGAGGGACCGTGATATTCAGGCAGTGGCGTAACAACCGGGGGGGCTAAAAAAATCCTGGAGGCAGGGCGCTGGGTGATGTCACACGCCTGTTGGGGGGGGGACGTTTTTTTTCTTGCCTCAGGCGTAAAAGGAGCTAGCTACGGCTGTGCTGCCGCGGTGCTCATGTGGCTGCCGGCTGAATGTGTTAGATTCCGCAGACTGAAAGGGGTTAGGATACCTCTCCCCGTGTGCAACGTCGGCCACATGAGCAGCGCGGGAAGACAGGACGCCGGCGCCTCTAGAACGCACTGAAATGCAAGCCGGCTGACTCCATGCGTTCAGGGGCAGGAGGGGGCGAGGGGTTGTATTGAAGTCAGTGGCACCGCAGCCATGCCCACCGCCCACAGTGCGATCACCTGCCTGAATTCCGGTCCAGTGCAATCTGCAAAAATAGTGCTTGCAGCATTTTTCCAGATTGCACTGGATCGGAACACGGGCACTAATGTGCCTGCGTGTCAGGTGCGGGCGATCGCACTGCGGGTGAGGGGCGCGGTGTGGTGCCATTGACTATAATGCACCGCCATGCTCCCCCCCCCTGAATGCAGGTGTTTTTTCGTTGGTAGATCTCATTGAGTTTGTTCTTTGAAAAGTAGATCTACGAATTAAAAATTATTGCCGCCCCCATTCTATAGGGTCTTGGCTTTCAGAAAATATATGTTTGGGGGTTTTAAGTAATTTTCAGGCCTAAAATGTGGATTATAACAAGGGTGCAGAAAATGAAAAAAGGCCTTTGCCCTTAAGGGGTTAAGGTCAGAGTATTCAATCTGTAATTGGATAGAAACCTGGCTTAAAGACCGTACTCAGAGAGTATTCATACTCTGAATGGTCTGAGGTTGTTAGTGGTGTCCCTCAAAGTTTAGTGTTGGGCCCCTTACTGTTTATTCTTTTTATAAATTATATAGAGTTGGGGATTAATAGTACTATTTCCGTGTTTGCAGATGACACCAAAGTTATGTAGTGGAATACAGTCCTTACAGGATGTCTCCAATTTACAAGCAGATATGTTTGGGGGAGTCAATGATGGAGAAAGATCTGGGTGTTCTGGTAGGTCATAGACTAATAGCATGCAATGTCAAGCCCCAGCTTCTAAAGCAAGCAAAATACTTTCTTGTATTATACGGGGTCTAGTCTCCAGAGAGAGAGACATAATCCTGCCCCTGTACAAAGCATTAGTAAGACCTCATCTGGAATATGCAGTTCAGTTTTGGGCGCCACTTCACGAAAATTATGTTGTGGGACTGGAGAAGGGTGACTAAACTCATAAGAGGCATGGAGGAGCTCAGCTATGAGGAAAGATTAGCGGACCTGAATTCGTTCTCTCTGGAGAAGAGGCGATTAAAGGGGGGAGATGATCACCATGTATTGTGACAGGATATACGAGTCTGTGTACGTCAGTGAGAGATTGAAAAGGGCAACTTTCACTGGCTAGGAAGGAGTTAAGACTTGCTTGCCCCAACAAGGGGCGGGGGGAGGAGAGAGAGGGACAGAGAGAGAGAGAGAGAGAGAGAGACTGAATATTTGTGGATAAGGTCTGGCAGAAAACTGTATGTAACGGACTGTGATTCGTTATGCACCTTCATTCGTACTGGAAGCTGGAATTAGCCTCCTAAGCTGGAGTAGGCCTTTTTGTTTGTGTTACTTTTGAATTTCTGCTGGAAATTGTTTTGCTTAAAAAGGGAAAACGTACCCTACTGATAAGAGACTTTTTACGTTTGAGCGCAATAAAGTTGCATTTATTGCCAATTCTGATTACAGACCAGTGACTTTCTTACAGTATAAATACATAAATGGTCCATATCGTGAGCTTGGTGCCAAATTACAAGGGGGCACTCTTCACTGCAAAGGACAAGGGGGCACTCTTCGCGTCTGGAGGAAAAGAGGTTTAACCTTCGCATATACGGAAAGGATTCTTCACAGTTAGAGCTGTGAAAATGTGGAATAGACTCCCCCAGGAGCTAGTTGTAGCTAGTTCAGTTTACGGTTTAAAAAAAAAAATCTGAATGTATTCCTAAATGCACAGAATATTACTGGATATTGAGTTCTTATAGGTATATTAAGCACCAGAGTTGGTTGATCCAGGGAATATCCAATTGCCTTATGGGGTCAAGAAGGAATTTTTGTCCCCCTGTTGGAGCAAATTGAACCATGATTTCTAGGTTTTTTTGCCTTCCTCTGGATCAACAGTGGGTAACTGTGGGCATAGAGTTCTGTTTTAGGTTTTTCTTTTTTCCCCCCTATCATCTCTATAGGTTGAACTCGATGGGCCTGTGTCTTTTTTCAACCGGACTATGTAACTATGATCTCAACATCGAGTCTATTCGTGATTACATGGAGAAAGGAGGATTTGAGGCAGCATACATCCACAGAAGATCTGTGGTCAGTCCTCCAAGACGTTTGAAACAACCTACCTGACGAGTTCCTTCAAAAACTGTGTGCAAGTGTACCTAGAAGAATTGATGCTGTTTTAGAGGCAAAGGGTGGTCACATCAAATATTGATTTAATTTGAATTTCTCTCCTGTTCATTTACTTTCCATTTTGTTAATTTAAAAAAAAAAACTATTAACTCTTATTTTTTTAAACCATTCTTACTTTTTAGCATTTTTTTTTTTTTACACCTGCCTAAAAAACTTTCCACAGTACTGTATATCGTCTCAGTTTTACACCTATTATACAGAAGATTGCACAGGAGTTGCAGAGGTGGAAAGATTTACCATTTACCATAATCTATGTTGGGAAGATGTTATGTTGTGAAAATTATGAGTTTCTCTCGCTTATTATATCCATTGCAAACATTGCCTCATTTAATGAAACAAAGATAACAAACTGTTAAAATCAACCGTTTCTAAGTACATATGGCAGGGAGGGAAACCGTGCATAGCATGCCGCATGATGCAACGGCCAAGACAGGTCTTAGGAGCTAGTGTACCTAATTTAAGACTGTCATCTTGCAAGCCAATGGCGGCATGTGCGGGATTGGTTAAAGTGACAGTAAAGTCAGATTTTTTTTTCCCCTTCCCAATCCTGCTGTAGCGACTTACCTTAAATGATGCCTCTTTATTCGATCATCTTCTTTACTGTCCTTTTCAGCTGTCCGTCCAACGCTGGTGCGGGTCTCCGATCCAGCGCCGACTCTTCTGTCCTGTCTGATGTCCCACAGAGATGTGCGCAAACCTGGTAACCAACTACAAGAAACATCTTACCTGTGTGCTTGCCAACAAGAGTAAAATACTTATTTTACTCACTGAACTGCAACTCAATTTATAACATTTGTATCATGTGTTTTTTCTGGATTTTTGGTTGATATTCTGTCTCTATCATTTAAAATACACCCATAATAAAACATTTGAGACCTTTCATTTCTTTGTAAGTGGGCAAACTTACAAAATCTGCAGAGGATCAAATAATTATTTTCCTCACTGTATATCTACTGCTTGCTAGCAGTAGATATATGCAAAAACCGCTGAGGGTTTAAATAACCCTTTAAGTAGCTCTTTCTATTATTCTAACTATGATCTAGAACTTGGTTGCTCCATGGTCATTGGCAGGTATATTACATACGCCTTTATCTTTAGTTCCTCCTATGTTGAAACTAAATCTTCTTTGAAGAGATTCATTGATAGCATGGAGGGCTATATGGAAGCTTTACAAAGCACCTGAAATAATTTCACCGCTGTTGCCTTTATGTTCTATCCCAGTGTTTCCACAGGGTTGTGAATCTTTTATTTTTAGAATGTGGGCTGCTAGGGGTATCTAAGAACTAAGCCATCTATTAGACAACCAGGGAAGGTTTCTTTTCTTTCTACAGTTACGGACTAAATACAGATCTCTAGTAACCATTTCCTACAATATTTCCAGATTAAATCCTTCATACAAAAAAAAACTTGATACCTCTCAGATGAGTCATCATTCATCTATGTCTGCTGTTCTTTGTTCTCTAGCCTCTAAATAGTTCTTCTTTGTTCTTTATTCTCTAGCCTCTAAATACTTTTTATTACGCATATATCGAGCACTAAGTACTGCAGGCAAGAAAGATTTAACAATTACCTCCTCACCTGTACGGAAGTGGGCAGATTTATTGGGTTTATCAGTGGCAGAGACATCAGATACAGATAGTGGCAGATACATCTAAGATTCTCTTGAGACGATGGGATGAAGTTCAAAAGGCAGTAATGAGGAAACAATGGAGGGAAATTCAATTTAAACTCTTGCAGCATGCTTATTAGGCATTTCATATTCCAGATAGAGAATCTCTCTCTACTTGACAGACCAGATGCCCAAAGTGTGACTTTTTTTTACCATACCTTACTTATTTTGGTCTTGTGGAGAGATTATGAGATTTGGGAACAAGCACTGGGGAAGATAACTGGTGTTGCGAGATCTTTTAATCAATTTATTTCATACTCTACACCAGGATTCAGTAAATGCAACACATAAGCTGAGATAATGGGATCACATGCATCCTGAGCATTAAGAAAGCCAACAAAGGAAAATGGCTTTTTCCACAATGTCCCAGGGCAGCGGATTTAAAACCACTACTTTCTCAATTGCAGGATATCATGAAGATGTTCCAACATACGTCATGGTACCTGGAAAGGTAAATGGACGGTAGATTGGGGGAGCTAGATGTGGTGCAATTAAGGGGAGGGCTATATTGGCTATGCATTTTGTGGGGGGCAGGGATGCGAGAGTTTGGAGCGAACATATGGAAGCAGGTAGAGCTAAACAAGGTGGTTAGGATGTGACTGTTTCTTTGCTTGGGTGATGTGTTAATTTGTTTCTTGCTTTTTTGTGTGTGGTGTAGGGGCTAGTTATGTTTTTGGGATATGTCTGGAAAAATGGGTAATAGTATAATTATAATCGAAAGATGTGGTATTTTTTATATTTTTCTGCTATACCTTCGATTTTATGCAATATTATTTCATGTTTTAATGTTTAATCTCTGTTCATGCTGTGGACCTTAATAAAAAGTAATAAAAAACCAAGAAGCCATCCTCAATAGGATATTGCTGGGCAAACCATTCAGTAACATAGTAGATAAGGTTGAGGACAAGGGTCCATACAGTTCAACCTATGTGTGTATGGGTGTGTGATTACGTGTCTGTATTTGACTCTAACACTGCCCATATTTTTGTAAATCTAGTGAAATAAGAAACTCAGAGAAGTTTCTTGAATTAATCAATGCTCTACCGCCTGTGGAAGGGAATTCCACCATTTCACTAATCTCATAGTAAAAAAAAACCCTACGATTTCTGAGATTGAACCCCCTTCATCCTACCTGTTATGTCCCCATGTTCTCAATAAGGTTTCCTGATTGAACAGTTTGTTCCGAATATTGTGATCCCCATTGATGATTTTGAAGACTGCAATAAGGTCTCCTCAAAATGGCCTCTTTTCTAAGCTGAATAATTGTAATTGCTGAAAGTGGTCCTCATAACTAAGGTGTTCCCTTGGTTATCCTTTTTATTAATTTTCTAGCCCTTTGCTGAACTTACTAAATGTAGCGCCACCCCAAGTGGTAGTTTACACACACGTTCTTTGCTCCCATGTGCGTAACCTTACATTTTAACATTAAACTGCATTTATCTTGTAGCCAAGGCCTTAATTTAGTTAAGGTCCTGTTAAAGTGCAGTTATCTCCTGTTCAGAAACTACTGCCCTACACAGTTTTGTATCATCCACAAAAACCGAAATCAAACTTTAGTCCAATCTCTATGTCCTGGATAAATAAGATGAACAGGATCGGTCTCAGAGCCCTGAGACATCCCACATGCAACCTTTACCCAATCAGAAAAATACTCATTTACATAAAATTGATTGCATGCTTCACAAGGTGGTACAAACCACCTCTAAACAAATCACTGACCAGCGCATGTGTGAAATTCGTAAACTTGGTCACTGCACGGCGGATTTAGAGTTACACATGGATGATGTCGACTTTGCTCTTCCTCCACATGCTGAAGATTTAGATAAGCTTGGAGAGGATAATAACTTACTTACCGCTAAATTGTGGATCTAGAAAATTGCTCCTGCCGTTCAAACCTGCGCTGTCGCGAAATCCCAGAGCATGTACTAGACCTCCAATCCACTGTTACTGCGATGATTCAAGAGCTTGCCCCCTCTATACCAGTAGAGTGGCTGGAAATGGAACGCGTAAATTGTGCCTTAGTCAGAAGCAAGGCAGATGGCCCTCCCAGGGATGTCATGGCTAAGTTTCTTTATTACCGTACTGAGGAAGCGATCATGCAGGCTGCTCAGAACCATCAACCACTCTCATTTCAAGGTTTCACATACCACATTTTTGTTGACCTTGGCCCATATACGATTACCAAGAGACGGGAACTTAAACCTATTCTGTCTATCCTGCAACGTCATCAGATGCCCCTATCGCTGGGGCTTTCCATTTCAACTCCTCTTTGATTATAACGGCCATTATTATAAAGGCTACTCTATGGCTTCACTACATAAGACTGCTGTCTGACCTGGAGCTTGTCTCTATCAGATCTCCTTCCCTCTGTTCAACCAAAGAGACATCGACAAGCATCCACGTCTGATCTCACCTCTGCTCCTGCCGATTCACACACCAAGGCGGTCCGGAAACATCTCTCTTCCACCGGCATCTGATATGGACTCACCAGGTTGACTCTACTTGAGCCTCTGTACCCCCTTTTGGACTTCACCGTCCTCAGTTCTCTCATCTGCTACACGTCAGTTATTTGACTTGCTCCCATGTCCCTTGTTTTGCCCGATTATGACACAGGATGAGGAACCTCCTTGCCCATGTTCCCCTCTCCTACTGATCCTTGATAGACTTCGTCTGTTGATGCTTACCTGGTGGATCTGTTTCTTCTTTGAACGTTTCTTGAAGATAAGCATCTTTCCACTCTGGCCCATTGCCCCTTCCTGCATTTACAAAGCAGATCTAATTGGTTTGATCTTCATATGGTCCTTTATGCTATATGTTGTTCCTATAACCATTTTTATATCTTTTGTACTTTAGGCTGTTGTATTTTTATATTTATTTGCCTGTGTTACTGCACTGATGCTGGGGCGACAGTCACTGTTGCCTTCCGTTGGACTAACCGGGTAAGGGGATTTTTTTTTTCTCCCCGCCTTGTCGGTCCCCTTTATAACGGTGGGGGAGATGCCCACGGTGTGGCCTCTCCCTCTCCTTTGGCATCCTGACAAAGTCAATGTTTGTTGTATTTTATTAATATGGTTTATATACTGTATGTCCTTATTTTTATCTACTTTCTCTTTCTTCCTTCCCTCTTTTCTATCCTGCACGTTCTCTTTCCGTTTCTTCTCTCAACTTGTTATTCTGTTAATTCCGGGGCAGTAGGGCTCTTCTTTTTTTTAACATGCATTCCTGTTTTTCATCCAACGCTCACTTTTTCAACTTTCATCATGCGTGCCCTTAAACTCCTTACCCAGAATGTGAAAGGGCTTAATTCTCCTCACAAACGGACCTTAGCCTTTAGACACTTCCGCTCCTCTAATGCAGACATTGTTTGCCTCCAGGAGACCCATTTTTCATGGCGCTCGGCTCCAAAAAATTTTAGTTCACATTATCAACAATTTTACTATATTGTGGGTAGTCCCCGTGTGTACCTAGTTTTACACCTCTCCCCCTAATTACATAACTAGACAAAACATAGGAGGTTATAAGGGTTTCTGGAGGGGTGTAAATGACTGTCCAAGAGAGATATATTTTAAATAAATAATCAAAATGTATTGCTATTACATGCTTGTATAATTGCATACATGATTCAA
>NW_017308453.1:13480-19606 GCF_000935625.1 Nanorana parkeri | reverse complement strand
GAAAACAATGCCTTCAATCTCAAGTTTACCATGAATTATAGTCAACGAGAAATAGCCTTTTTAGACGTCAAAGTTGGAATCAAGGAAGATAACTACCTTATGACAACTCTTTTCAGAAAAGAGACGGCAGGGAATTCGATCCTACATGCATCTAGTGCACATCCTCATTTCTTGAAGCAGAACCTGCCCTATGGGCAGTACTTGAGATTGAAGCGGAATTGCACCAGGGATGTCGACTTCCAAAGGGAAGCGAAACTACTACAAATTCGACTTCTAGAGAGAGGTTACAGTCATAAAGCACTTCAAAAATCCTATAATCGGGTACAGAAGCAAGAACGGGAACAGATACTCTAAGGGACGAATAGGAAGGAAGGTGTACAAGAACAACAGAAAAACAAGGATACAGATAAAATGGTTACGAAGTACTCGAGACAGCATGCCAAAATAAGAGAATGCTTGAGCCGTCATTGGCACCTCCTTACGAATGATGACGTAATTAAGAAATACGTAAAGAACACCCCAGAGCTAGTGTTCAGAAGAGCGAAATCAATGAGGGACAGACTGACACACAGCCTGTATGTACCCCAATCAGAAACGGAGAAATGCGGAGACCTAGGCCTACAAAAATGTGGGAAATGCAAATACTGCTGTTTTGTCGTAGAAGGAACCATGATTCCCCTACCAAATAATAAGAAACAATGGCGACTCAAACATACGGTAACCTGCCAAACCAACAATGTCATCTACATGATGAGTTGTGTCTGTGGAGCGCACTACGTGGGGAAGACCTTTAGGAAATTATGGAATATGATTTACGATCATGTATACCTAATAATAAATGGAAACTTACTACCCCCATAAGTCGGCACATAGGACTTCATCACAATTTCAATCTAGCGGCGATCAAATTCTATATCCTGGATCACGTCCATGAAGAGAAGAGAGGCGGAGACATAAACAAAAAACTGCTACAGTCGGAAGCACGATGGATTTTTAAATTAAAATCCACAGTGTATCCGGGTCTGAACGAAACACTCAGTTACAAGTCGTTCCTATGAACAAAACTAACAAATAAACCAAAATACAACAAATAAATGGACAGCATAACAATATTAATGAATTCAAATCGAAGATAAAATATAGAAATTATACCAAGAGGAGATATGGAAACACTTATGATGACCACTAACTAAAATTTACCTTAAAAATGAACATCTAGAACAATAGAAGTGACAGCCCTTTTCTCGACTAATATAATCAGTCCGATAGGGAACCTGCTTTATAACATAGGTCTGAACGACCATTCAGAATAGAAGTTAGTCTAGCTACTAAGATTGTAGAATATCTATATAGAATTAAATAAATTGGATGTTATACAGTAACCGTTGATGTTCTTCATGCATTAAATAAATTGGATGTTATACAGTAACCGATGATGTTCTTCATGCATAAAAATATATGTACATCATTATGTATACCTGGAGCATAGTTCAATTGTCCTATGGTAAAAAGTAAATTGAGAGTTGGAGACATATATATGTATAACCGACATGCCTGGTTGAATCAATGCGATATGGTGTGAATTGGTCACACTTTGGGACCTCGAGACTCCAAAAAACGACGTCAACATTACATCTGATTCCCTTGTGTGTTCACTTGTATATACCCGCATGGAAGATTTGGAATGAGACTAATCAACTGACCCTGGATGTGGCAGGGGTCATAATAGGCGGGAGGGGGGGGGGTTGGAGATGCTGGGACTGCAAGTGAGCGACACAGGTGGGCAGGGTCCCCTATCGTGGTCCAGATGCGGATGGGGGACTGACTCCCTCCCATGAATACACCATAGAACATGGGAGTGCGTGCGCACACCCGGTAATCATCCGGGGTTCGAAATGCAGGGTAAAAAAAAAAATTTCTCCTAGATTGGTAAGACGTGACGTCGGACCCATGCGCCATGACACTGCGCATGCGTCAAGAGGAGTCCGCGCCATCACTCGGGGACCGGAACTGTTCTATCCGACTCCCTGATTTGACGGCGAGGGGTATTTAGGGGGGGAGTTGCGGCTAGGTCAGTCTAGCGGGGACTGCCACGGGACGCTACAGGCTAGTTTCTGCACTCCAGAGTGAAAGCAGCAATCACACGAACCACAAATATCGATCTGAGAGGTAAGGACAATGGGATATACTTATGTATTCAAGTGACTGGGTGAATATGAGGATAGAGCTAAATTATCAATAGGACAAATATCTGGTACTATGGGTCAAGGAAATACAGGGGCTGAGGCAGTTTTTTATATATCACCTACCTATAATGAGCACTGATAGGACTTATACCCTTGAGGCACACAGAATCACTCGTGTTAACCTATTACATAATCTAATACACTTGTGTGGAATACTTTTTTTGTAGACTTTTTCACCACAATTAATTTGAAGCAAGCACCAAAATCACACTACTCATATGTTGGGGTCATATTTTAATAACCCCTCCTAAATAAAAACCCCTTGGCGCTCTCATTCAAATTCCACATCTATACACATATACACGCTTAACAGCAATCGGGTCAAACATTTCCCACACCTATTCTTACTGTGAATTAAAATTAGCAGTATATTTACAAACATAAAACACTCCTATTAGTAAATTAGAATTAACCTAATGGATACGCATAAATACTTAGATTAAAATGCAAAGAAGGATTGTTGGATTATATCAAAGACTTAGCACATACCCTATTGAATTCCCTACGATAGAGAGACCCAATAAAAATAAAAAAATTTTAAACATCTTACCGTAGAACTAATCCTCCCCAAAAGGACCCCGGGGTCCCAGGTGTGACAAACAAAGTAAGCAGTGGAGACAACGGTGGGTCTATCCCCCGCCCGCTCCTAACTGGCTTTCCGGGCACTTCTCCCTCATACCGTAGATCAACCCGGCATGGTGAGTAACAGCCCTCAGAGCAACTATATAGTATTTATTTGACCCAGTTGGGGTCATATTTAGGAATATGATTATATATGAACAATAGATTTAAACGCATTAATGAATGTCAGATACGATGTATATATAAATGAAGAAAAATGTTCTTATTAATAGATTCATCCTCAATGGGTCCCCTAATGAAGCCCATGGCGAAACGCGTCGTGGCCTATTAAGTTAAGCTATGCTTTGAACAACTATCATCTGGCTATAATAATGTAACCACATCTGAATCACATTGAATAACATTATGAATTGTCGGACCAAATGAATTTTAGAGTTGATAATAATGAATTATACCAATGTATCCTCTGCAGGGTTTTGATTTTTAATAAGATTGTTTTGAATCATGTATGCAATTATACAAGCATGTAATAGCAATAAATTTTGATTATTTATTTAAAATATATCTCTTGGACGGTCATTTACACCCCTCCAGAAACCCTTATAACCTCCTATATATACACATTATCAACAAATTTTCCTGGCTTCTACTACCTCCAAAAAAGGGGAGTGTTGATTGGCTTTAGTAAGGCTACGCATTTTGTGTGCAGCAGAAAGATAGCTGACCCATCTGGCCGCTACCTTATCCTCATTGGTAAACTATTGATCAGGATGTAACTTGTTACTTATTATGCGCCGAACGCTAATCCCATTCCTTCTTTTCCATTATCTTCTTTCCGCTGTAGCACATCAGGTGGGTATCCTTTTTCTCAGTGGAGACTCCAATCTTTCTCTCTCTCCCCGACTCTAGAAAAATCCCCGGCCGCCACCCTCTCTTCCTCCTTTCAAAAGATATCTCGCGATGCTCTTATCGATGTTTGGCGTGACCTACACCCCTCTACTCGAGACTTAACCTTTATTCCTCCCCTCATCATTCGTTTTCTAGGATCGATCATATTTTTCTTGCACATACTTTACTTCCTGCCGTACTCGCCTCCAATATACAACCGATTCCTTGGTCTGACCACTCTGCGGTCACTTTTCCCTTCTTTTTGGCCCTCAAATTCAACCTTTTCTTCCCTGAACGAATATCTATTATCTGATGACACCCATCTTTCCTTTATCAGATGAGCCATTGCAAACTACATCTCCTCTAATAATACTCCACACAGACATTGAAGTACTTGCTGCTTTAAAATCGTTGAACACGCGCAAAGGAGCGGCGGGCCCTGATGTCTTCTCTACGCTCTATTACAAAAAAAATGCTCTGAACTTCTTGTACCGTTATTGGTTTCCTCTTTTAATGCTATCAGACATGGTGGTTCCTTTGGTAGGGATACCTTAACCGCCTTGGTGTGCATGCTGCCGAAAACCGAATTCCGATTCTACTTCTTGGACTAATTACTGTCCTATTTCCCTACTTAATATCAATGTTAAAATCCTTGCTAAGATTCTGGCAACCAGGCTCAACTCTGGCATTGGCCAATTAATACCTAAAGACCAGGTGGCCTTTATGCCCTTTCGTCAATCTACCGTCAGTATTTGCAGAGCGACTCGACACAAGTTGAGCACATTTCCTCCTATTTCTTACCAATCCCGTGATCTCTCTCCTGCATCTCTTCTGTCTGTACTGTCCTTTCTGCCTTTGGTGAACTTTTAGGTCTACATGTTAATTTTAACAAATCTAAGGCTCTTAACCTCTTGTTGCCTCTTCCATTGGTCCATCATCTTCAAACTAACTACCCTTTCCCCTGGGCTACCTCCACCCTTCCCTTACTTGGGCATTCAGCTCACCAATTCCCATAACTCTCTTTATGCAGCAAATTATCCCTCACTCTTCCGAAAATTAAGTTCTCTTTTAACAGCCTGGAATCACTATACTGTATCTTGGCTGGGCCGTATTGCGGCAGTCAAGATGACCTATCTTCCGAAACTCATACTTTCGATCCTGATCCCAACCCACATTTTCCGTATTTTCCAACATCAAATTCTAAATTTTATTTGGGCAGGACGTAGACTGCACGTCCCCAGATCCAATCTACACATTCAGGAGGTTTGGGGGGTTTCAAATCGGATTAACCATTATCGTGCAGCACAAGTAGCCTCCCTTACTAAGTACCATACTACCTCTGAAACCCCACAGAAGCTGTGGACTGTGATCCTTTAGGTAAACAATCTCCTTTGGTTGCATCCCAAACTCAGACCGAAGCAGGGGCGGACACATGGGGCCCCCAGGCAATACAAGATTATAACCCCCCTTGTGCTCCACCTATATACAAGCCCCACCCATCCACAAGCCTCACCCGCATGAATATTCTTGTGTTACTGAAATTATTTCTCCCATTATTTTCAAAATAGAAGGCCTATTCACTGAAAGGTGAACTGCAGGGAAATAGGCAAGATCATTTTAAAATCTAGACCAATAATACCAGGGGCAGATGCGGAGGGTCTCGGCAGGGGCAGATGCGGAGGGTCTCGGCAGGGGCAGATGCGGAGGGTCTCGGCAGGGGCAGATGCGGAGGGTCTCGGCAGGGGCAGATGCGGAGGGTCTCGGCAGGGACAGATGCGGAGGGTCTCAGCAGGGGAGATGTGTGGGCCGGCACTGTAAACAGGTGCCACCGTGGTTCCCTGGAAGGCTGCCGCGAGGTCCACAGCAACCGTGGGACCTTACGCCGACAAACTAATTTACAAATGTAATGTGCCATGTCTCCTCCACTAATAAGGGAACTGGGACAGGATCTCACTGCCCCCCACGCTTTGGCTCTGGTGCGGTAGGTACCGCTCTGGACTGCACCGCAATTGATGTGACTGTGCCCTAAAAGGTGTTTAAAATAAAAGTAATTATTATTTAAAAAAGTATAATTATGTACACACCCAGAAAAATGAAATCATATTAATTAATATTACTAAACCAATGTATTTTATTCCCTTCCACAGCATTTATGTATAGTTATTATTACCCACAATAAACAGAAAAACTAAAATTTATATTATACTAGTAAACCAATGTATTTATTTTCTAAAAAATGTTTTGAATGATTAGCCCAGCAGTGGATGAATTTATACATTTATTTACATTAATCAAGCTAGTTATTTGTTTTACCCTTGCCCTGGCGGTGTATTGGGTACCCCAGCAGCTGCAGGCATGACAAAGTCCCCCCCCCCCCCCCCGACACACACCCCCCACCTCCCCCGCGCCC
>NW_017308453.1:0-13350 GCF_000935625.1 Nanorana parkeri | reverse complement strand
CTACCTTTCCCGGGGCCTTGGCTCTCTGCGCAGCTCCTGTCAGCCTCCTCAGTAAGTAGTCCGGGCGGGAATGGATCGCTGTCCTCCCCTCACTCGTCTCCCTTCACCTTCCGAAAAATTAAGAAGGGCTCTCTGGCAGCTGTTAGCGTCCTGAGCGTGGAGGATCAGTGACACCCACAACACAAAACCACCCCGAGTGACCGAATGGTGCCAGAGTGACCGAATGGTCAGTCCGTCCCTGGACCGAAGCTTCTCAATCCTATTACATCCCACTCTATAAAAATGTGGGATTCTGTGAAGTCTCCAGGTGGCCTCCTTTCCACTCATTTGCCTCTTTCCGTTCTCAACAATCCGGCCTTTCTACTAGGTCTAGAGTCTCCAGCCTCGTTTGCTGCCTGGTCCTCTACCCAGATAATCCATGTTTGCACTTCATTGAGTCCAACGGGTGTCGTCTTCTTTCAAATTCTACCTGATCGCCACTAATTACCAAGGACAGAATTCTTCCGATACTTGCAAATCAGACATTTTTTTAACCTCTTTACTATGCCCACATCCTGTCAGGATACCTCTCATCATTCAAATGCATATGTACTGATTCTCCTCATGCTAGGGGAGTGATCTCTCTGCTGTACTCCTCTCCCTTACAGACCGACTCACACCCTACACATGCATACATGTCGAAATGGTCACAGGACTTGGGGATGGTCACTTAACATTATCAATGGTCTCAAATTTTTGACACGATACTTTCCTCCTCTAGGTGTATTACAATGCTGGAAACTAAGTCTAAAGTATTATTTTGGTGGTATCCAGTCCCAAATAGATTGGCCCAAATTCACCCCACTCACTCTCCCAACTGCTTTCGTGGCTGCTCTGATTTAGGCACGTTTTTACACACGTGGTGGTCCTGCTCGAACACACAATTTGTGGCCTTGCTTCACTTCAGATCAAAGGGACTCACCAATTCAGAATTCAATCTACTGACTCATGTTCCAAGACCCACTAAGCAAACTATAGCCAAGGCATGACTTTGCCCCCTGCTACATTTCCCTGAGGTTAAATCATGCCTCCAAGATATCTTTATGAAAAATTGTCTGCTAAACTCTTACATTGTATGCCTAAATTCGAGCGTACATGGGACCCCTGGATTAGGAGATCATTTCCCCCCCAGTTTCGATGGAAGCCTTGCATAATTTCCTACCTCTTCGTTTTTTTACCGAAAGCTTTTGTATTACCTGCTCCTCTGGAACAACTTTTCCTTTCTCCCTCTTCTTGCTATCTTTCTCTCTATCTTTCCCTCCTCTCTTCTCCTTTCTTCTTCCTTCTTTCTTTATGTATTGCATGGGGATTTTTAGGAAGCCTTTTATCCTGGGCTGGTGGTTACAGATTTGTTTATACATTTTAAACTTTCCATGGTCCTTGTGCACTGATGATCTTTCACCTTTATATTGCATACACCCTGTGCCCCCTAGATCTTTTGTGCCTCTTTTAGGCTTCCTAAGCTGTGTCTTACTTTATTTTATGTATGTTTTCTTCATGCATATATTGTATATTCGTTTGTTATACTTTTTTGGAGGGGGATATTCTTCTCCTTTGTTCACTAAATTGTCTTTATTTTTGTTGCAAAAATTATTGAAGAGAAAAGCCTTCTCGATAACATACCACTGATCGCTCAGTTCCCGATCATCTCCCTGCAGAGAGCGGTGACTGTCAGTCACGGCTCCCCGCAGGGATTGCCCCCTCCCTATTTCTCCAGTGCTGACTGGAGGAATGAACAGGAGGAGGGGGCAGGTACAGCTGGCTCTGCCTCCAGAAAGGCAGAGCCAGCTGTTAATCAGGCAGTGGAGTGGATCCCAAAAATATTGTTGGGATCCGTCCTGGCTGCAGCGCAGCTCTGTACTGCGCAATAGCCTGCTATATGCTGAGTTTTGGATCACAGGAGGACATTAGTATATATTCTCAATTATTATTATAATGACAACATTGTGTCATTTTTGTTTTACACAAATGTGCCTTTTAATAAGATATTTCTCTCACACAGCATAGGAAAACATAGAATTACACCCCAAAGCACATTCTGCAGCTCCTGCTAAGCCTTCAGGCTTTCAAAGGGCATAAATCATACATCTGATTTCCTCCCTATCACATTTTTGGAGGCCAGGAGAGTAGAAACACCCACAAAAAGTACCAAATGTTGGAAAATGAGCAAACGAGAATGAAAATGTTTTTTTCACACCAAGTTGTCATTTTATTCAGATATTTCTCAAAGTATGGACAAAGAGTTACACTCCAAAACAAATTCTGCAACTCCTCCCCAAGTGTGAAGATACCACAAGTGTGAGACCTTTTTTTACAACCTAGCTACACAGTGGGGCCCAAAATTCAAGGAGAACCTACAGGCTACAAGTATCTGATTTCCTGCCTACTGATTATAATTTTTTAAAATCCAAATGTTTTATTGACCCAACTGCAATACAAATAACATATGATACTTGATACATAGCATAGAGGAGGTAGAGAACTGTGTCATAATGCAGTAGTACAGAAACAGTATCACAGGGAAAAAAAAGGATCCAGCATATCAGGGAGAAGGGAGAGTACTCCCAACAGGACCCAAAGAGGTTCCAGGAAGCATAAGGTATTTGTCTGATTCCCTGAAAAAGAGCCAGGGTCTCCAGGTATCGAGGAATACATCCTCCGTATTGTGTAACCTAGAGGTCAGATCTTCCATACAACAGACCTCATTAATTTTGGAGTACCACAGGCGGATAGAGGGGGACTGTGTTTGGCGCCAGAGGAGAGGGATACTAGCCCAGGCAGAGTAGAGATGTTGTGAAAGGGATTTTTTTGTATTTAGCTCTAGATGTGGAGGTCAAGTGCAGTAGATAACATGCAGGGGCCATAATAATCTGGGCCACCCACCACCAATCTATTGATAATGTCCCGAACCGAGTCCCAGAAGTCCAAGCCAGGGCTGGTCCGGAAAACATGAAGCATTGTGCCTTCCGCCTCACCGCACCTCCAGCACAAGGAGGGTATCGGGGACTTCATCCTGTGGAGGACACTGGGGACCAGGTAATTTTATACCCTTGTTCCTGGAAAGTATCCGCAATGGAGGATTTGTGAGCCAAGTATAGCAGTCTCCCTCTGGGACTCGGTAAGGGACACCCCCAACTCAGACTTCCATCCAGTCAAAAAGGAAGGTATGGGCCGGCACGTTCAATCATCTGTAAATATTGGAGAGTGCATGTCGGGCCGGAGTGTCAGTCCTACATAGAGACTCAAAATCTGTTAGACTCCTGTCCAGGGCCTCAGGCCTGGGGATAGAGGAAAGAAAGTGCCTTAGCTGGTAACCACTCCACATGGCCATCTTGGGACTAGTCAGCTCCTTAAGAGTTGGCAGATCAAGCCATCGTCCATTGGAGCGAAAGTCAACCACTCTGAACCTACCAGACCTCCGCAATCGAAGGAAGTTAGCATCAGTCAGATCTGGGCCAAGTCTGGATCACCCAGCACCAGAATAAGCGGAGACGGAAAAGGGGAGAAAGCCAAAGTTTTGAAGGCCGAGCGCACCACCCCGAGTGTGGCCCCTTTAGTGGGGTGAGGAGAGATCCAGAGGGAGAGGGGATGAGAGCCAAGGCAGACAAGCTAGAGGACAAGCTGAGATATCCGTTTCCATCCTAAACCATTGTTTCTCAGAGACCCAAGTACACCAGTCCACCACCCTGTGTAAATGAGTTGCCCTATAGTACAAACTCAAATACAGCAAACCAATTCCCCCCGCATTTTAGGCATGGTCAAGGTTAGAAAACTGATCCTAGCCGAACGTTGTGCCCAGATGTAAGACAGGAAGAGACAACGTTGACCAAAGAAGCTCCTGGGCAATTACACTGCATCTGCCAAACCAGGTCACAGACAGCTACCTCCACCCCTCAAAATCCCTCTGAATATTTTGCAGGAGCAGAACAAAATTGGCTAAATAGAGACCGGAAAGGTCGGGAGTGATGTACGTACCCAGGTAATGAATGTGTCGATTGGTCCAGCCAAAAGGAAAGGACCTCTTAAGCCATTCCACTTCGGCCTCAGGAATCGACACTGCCAAGGCCGCTGACTTGGAGAGGTTGACCTAAAAGTTCGCCAAAGCACTGTATTTGTCCAAAGCCAGCATTAACTTAGGAAGGGAGGTCTGGGGGCGTGTAAGAAAAAATACTAAATAGTCCGCGAATGCGGCCACCTTATAGGTACCCGACCCCATGCCCAGGCCTGTAAATCACAGAATCAGCAAGGAGGGAACACAAAAAAGGTTCCAGGGACAAAATAAAAATAAGGGGGGAAAGAGGGCAACCCTGTTGGGTGCCATTTGTGATCGAAAAGAAACTAGAACGGGCCTCATTCACCTTCACAGCTGTACCTATCACATTTTGTGAGGCTGTGAAGTGCCGGGACTGTGAAAACACTTGCAAAAGGACCACATTTTGGAAAGCAGATACCCCAAGGTATTTGTGAAGAGGCATGGTTAATCTTTTGCAGATTTCATTTTCCAGGAGCTTGTTGCAAAAATGAGGAGAGAAAAAGAAAAATGTATTTTCTTCATATTTCAAGAACTTGTGACAAAAAAATAGATCTTCAAAAGACTCTCCCCATGCCTCTTAGCAAATGACTCAGTAATTTTTAAAGTATCACAGTACTAAAAACTGAAAAATGGCATGGTCGTAAAGGGGATGATGGTTAAGTATGGAGATATTGGTTAGAACAAATGATAGGGAATCTACCAGATGGGTTCATATATCGCTAGGAAAATGCTGCAATTCCTTTTAGCAGAACAGAAACCACAATTCCCTGAGAAATAAGGTCCTGTACAGTGTGGTGACATGCATAAAAGAATGTGAAGCAAAAAAAAAAAAACCTGTTGTGTGGGCGAGAGAGAAAATATCTTGTAGCCAGTTAAAACCACTTTCCTTACCTGTCTGAGAAAATGCTAAGCCCAAAAGTGACAAACATCAGAAGTCCTCCCTTTGGCTAAAGGGGAGACAAAACTTTCATGGCAACACAGATTTGTTGGATGCCTTGGTGGCCTATAAGGACTTTTGTTTAGGCTGAGATTTCTGCTTCAATGAAGGAGGAAAGGATGTTGGACCTCTTCTCTTGTGAATGAAATTACCTGCAACACTTCAATGCCAGTAAAAGGAAGAGCAACTAATGATTTACAGAACAGGATTGAAGCCACAGGGTCTTCTTTAGGTAATAGCTGCAGAGAACAGGAGATGAAGCAAGCTGTATCTAGTGAGGTATTGCATAGGAACCTTCTGACTTGCGCAAGCCAGTCAAAGAGGTCAATTAGGAATAGAGAAGTTCCCTTCAAGCTTAAGTCCTGATGCAGTGATCTGGGAGGGAAGGTAATAGTTTCTTGGCACACCAGTCTACTGTTTTCCCAGGGTCTGAGAAGCTGGATTGAGGCAGCTGAAATGTGCAGGAATGCAGGAGGTACTGGAGATATGCTCTAACACCGCTGTTCTGACAGCAAAAAAAGGGTTGCCTGCATGTGCTTTGTCCATCTAGTTCAGGGTTGCAAATGATAAAGTGTTTCCGGTAAAGCAGAGCAAAAAAGGGAGTCAGAAAGAGCCCCTGAACCGCCTCCCACGGGGCACAACCACAACCCCAAGAAACAGCTTTACGTTCCTGAAGAGAGATGGGTGCTAATGCAGGAGTAAACCTTCAAAGTTTGTATGTGTGACACCATGTGCAGATGGAAAATAGGATTCAGTGGACCCCCAGGACATGGTTTTTCTGTGCGATACTGAGCTATTTTGAAGGTAAATGTCCTGGGAGCAGAGGCTACAGTAAATCTCCAAGGCTTGGTGATTAAGGTATGACTAAGTATACTGGTGGCTGTGGCAGTGACTCTACAAGACCTGGGAAGCTGTTGTGACAGTTGCCTCCAGCATGTAATCTGCATTTTGTTTCTTAGTGTTTAACCTTGTGGTGGCAAGGCATGTACTCAATGGTCTACTGTGTCCCCCAATGAACATTGAGAGAAACATTGTTTATCCTTGCTCAAAGTTTCTTACTAGATTAGAATTATAATATTACACAAGGTAAGCTACAGCAATCGTCTCCCACTACTGATTTCTCTATATGTTTTTGTACCAACAAAAGCAACATGTTACCCATTGCAATGATATTTTACCTTTTTTTTTTATTTCTTCTGAGCAATCAAATCATGACAAGATTTTCTAATTTAAGGTTATTATTAATTACCTATCCAATTCAATCAGAAACGTCTGTCATTTCCCAAAACTGTTAAATAAAAAACATGGATGTGATCTGTACACATTTGGTGTACGGAATGCCCCCAGAAATGTAATTTCATGCTTGTGTGATTGGCTCACAGATTTTCCCAAAAGAAAGCACAAAGATAAAAGTAACATTTCAGGTATACCCTGCAAAATATTTTTTTTTGTGAGATTCTCGCTAGGAGTAACTACTTTTAAAGGGATGCAGACATTGAAACTTTAAATAACTAGAACTCTGAAAATGTAACAGGTGGTTACATTGAACCAGACTCCTCACATTCAGAAATTAGACTGGAAAGGACATGGTGAAATAAGCAGATTTTTCTTCAGAACAGAAATAGGTAATCTTAAAAAAAAAAAAGTAATATAATGTAGAATCTGCAAAAAAAAGCTTGCTAATATTCTTGCAATGTGCATTGATCATCTAGAGGGGACTGTGTTTTTTTTTCTAAACAAATGTTCCAAACAAAAGGCCTTTATATTCCTTAAAGGTACTTACAAATCAGTGATAAGCAGTAGACAATTACAAAAAACAATTCTAAAAAGAAAAATACATGTTTCTACAATATGCAAAAAAAGTTGTAATTCTTACCAAAACTCTTGGAGATTTGTTGACATAAGGAAACTTTTCCACAAGTATTGGAATTAGAAATTGAGGTGCGCTGCAGAAGTAAATCCAGATAAATTTTAGAACAAGTAAATAGTTTGCCCAAACTGCAAGCACATTTGTTGAATGAACATTGGTATAATTAACTGTGAATCAAAAAGATAGTAAAGGTATTGAAAATCATTGGGAATCCCAGAATTAAAAATGTTTAAAATTGTATGATCCAAATCCATCCTGGCCAAACAGGGATCACCTTATAAACGTACAAGCTACTATGTGGGCATCAGAGCTGTGGTAAGCTTAGATGCTGCTAAAACATTTTACTCAGTAAAGTAGGAATTCCTGCGTCAGACCCGCAAAAATATGGCATTGGACCTATTTTTCAGAAATGTCTCAAATTCCTATATTTCAGCCCTACTGATGAAATTAGTGTTAACAGATGGCTATTGAAACCTTTTCCCCCCCGATCAGGGAAAGCTGACTGTAGTGTCATGCCAGATGACATACCCCTGTATCTAGAAGACCAGGGACCATCTCCAAAAATACAGCTTTTGAAGTCATTACTAAATCTGGAGAATACTCTGGCCTTTCTATTAACCGGTCAAAGTCCCAAATATGCTCACCACCCATGTCTAAAGAAACTTAACTTACACTTATTATAACATAATTAAAAACCTAAGTATTCTTATTTCAAAAGACCCACTAGATCAACTCACCCTAAATTGGGAGCCTACTATAATAAAACAAAAGGTCCAGACTTGGTCCAAACATAACCTGGGGTTCACGGGCTGCGTAAGCCTAAATAAGATGATCCTTCTCCCTAAAATCCTATATATAATCTGACTTTCTACATGCCCCCAAAAATATTAAAAATGATAGATTCCATATGCAAACCATTTAAAAACAAAATTGTATTTAATTTTTCAACACATATCAGGGAAAATAAGAGTATTGTTAACGGGTTACAATCAATTTGCGTATGTCAGTGTAGCAAACATCATAGGTATAGGCCATTTCCAGTAATAAGCAAAAGAACCTAGTCCGAATCCAGGCGCAGACTCCCCAGTGCATTCGACACATCTGCTTTCAAATACCAATTAGTATATCTAAAGGGCCGCACCAGGTGGGTGACTTTTCCTAAGTTGTGAAGGATTTGGCGATAAAGTATTTCCATCTATGGAAAAAAGATGATGCATGGCTGTCTTTATGCATTTCGGCATCCAGCCTTTCCTTAGCCAATAACAATTTCAAATCACTAATGAGCTCTTGTATCCTAGGAACGGTGGGGGCATTCCAGTGTCTCATTAGACATCTCCAACCCACCAGGAAACAGATGTGTAACCAATCCAAGCCCTTGTAGTTGTTATGACTAAGATGTCTAGTGGAATGGTCAAAGTACCCAAACAGACATAATGCATGATCTAGGTCAGGTTTCCAGGAGATTATGGTATTAACTTAGATCAGAACTTGGTTCCAGAAGTCAGACACGGCTGGGCATGCCCAAAAACAGTGATCAGCGGTGGTCAATGCATTTGCTTGCACAAAAAACGGTACATAGGCTATGTGTAAGATTTTAAATTGGGTCTCCCTCCAGGTTTCATTTGTTACCACCGTTCTTATTTTTGGAAAGCAAGCCAGAAGTTTAGGGAATAAATCCGGGTCATCGAAGTCTCTCTGCCATCCTTTCCTAGCTGACTTCGAGAGGGGAGATAGGTATAAGGCTTGTAATTTTGGTTACACCGTTGAGATGGATTAACCCCTTCATGACTGAGGCCTTTTTTTCATTTTTTTTGTACCCATGTTATATTCCAAATTTTAGGCCTGAAAATTACTTAAAACCCCCCAACATTATATATTTTCTGAATGCCAAGACCCTATAGAATAAAATGGTGGTAGTTGCCAATTTTTATGTTGCGCAATATTAGCGCAACTCCTTATTAAACCCCAATATTTAGTGAAAAATTTAATTAAATGCCCCAAAACACAACAAAATACCAATTTTTTTAATGAAATATAAAATCGTAGTCAGTCACGAAGGGGTTAAGACTTGCTCAAGACGAGTACATCCAGGAACAAAGTGCCCTTGGTGTTCCCGAGAAACTGTGCCATGTGGTTTTCAACTGTAGAAAGTGCAAAAAGTCTCGAGAGGGAATATGAGATTGGTGTCTCAATTCCTGGAAGGAGTAAAGGGAGACGGTACGGGGATGAAACAGTTGACTCCAGTGATGAAAACCTTTCCATTTATGGAATGCTGAGTAGTCCAAGCCTTGAGCGAATAGGGGGTGGCCCAATATTGGACAATATGAAGACATGTAAAGGGAAACTTGTAGTGCTTTCCTTACTTTCCTCCATGCATTGATCGGGTTTCTAAAAAAAGATGTGTGGAATGCATTGGGGTAGGGAGGAGGTCCTGCAATGTAGAATGGCTTTGAGATCCCATGGAGCAATAAGCTCCGCTACCAGGTGAGTATTGGAATACATAGAGCTGTCTGAGAACCAGTCCAATGCATGATGAAGTAGACAAGCTATATTGTAAAATTTAATATTAGGGAGATTAGTTCCCTCCTCACTCTTCGGCAGCCACAATTTCTTAAAAGAGATCCTCGGTCTCTTCACCTGCCAAATAAAGGTGGACATAGCTCTAGTCAGGCAAGCTATATCAGTTGTTTTCAACATCAAGGGGAGAGTTTCTAATGGATATAGCAGCATTGCGAAACTAACCATTTTGAAAAGGTGGATTCTCCCAGAGAGCAATAGGAGAAGGTCCCTCCACATATCCAGTTCCTTGCAGATCTTATGTATTAGAGGGGGGTAATTGAGGTGATAGAGGGAGGAGGGTGTCTTGCCTACTTTCATGCCCAGGTAAGTTATGCGTTGCTGTGCCACCCGCATACTTCTGCTCACACTCGCCAGTGCTGTCCCCGACGGAGGATTTCACTCTTCTCAAAATTAATACGAAGGCCCAAGAAAGTTTTATGGGTCAACATACCCTCAATGATTAGAGCATCCTTGCCGGGGCGGGAGGTGAACAACAGAACACCATCTGCAAATAATGCCAAACAGAGGTCCGCTTCGCCCACCTTGATGCCATGGAATGTAATATGTGAGTCGCCAACGGCTCCAGGGACAAATTGAAAAGAAAAGAACGCCGCCTGAGTCAGTATCCTAGCGATTGGGGAAGTATATAACTGTTTGAGGAATGGAAAAAACCCTCCCCCAAAACCTGAATTCCGTCAATTCCCGAAACAGCCATCTCAGATTCCCATTATTAAACACTTTCTCAGCGGCAAGGGTGATGATGGCAAAGTCTAATGAAGGATTAGAACGTGCCTGTTCCAAAGCTAATAAGACTTTCCATAGGTTGGTCACGCCAGACGAAACCCACCAAACCATTTTTATAGGGAAAGGACAAGCATAAACTTGAATGGTCTAGAACTCAAAGCAAAAATAATCTTAACCTTTGCGGGCTACCCCCACAGTGCAAGGGTTAAGTGCAAGTTTTCATCTAGGAATGAAAATAAAGATATACTCACCTGAACCTCAAAGACAGCCAGATGCTAGACTAATCCCTGTAAACTCTCTCCTCCGCCCCAGTGATGGAATGTCCCTTGGTTTCCTCTTGTGCAGTACACTATATTGTACGTGATGACACACAGGACATTAAAATGCCAGAGCAAAGGGGGCGTTAGTTTTTGCCAAAACTAACTGGCAAAACTTTATGCAAGCTCTATCCCCCATACTCCCTCAATTAGTATGTGCGATTAAGTACATAGTACCATATTAAAAATAATTATTTGCAAACAAAGGAGGTTGCTCTACCAAATATAACACAATCTGGGATAGATGGTTAAGGAAACCATAAATATTTGCAACTTTCTGAATGTAGACATACCCTAACTCCAATGATCTGTGTGTGCTTGCTTCAAGGGTTAGATTAATTAAGGCAGTGAAATGCCACCACAATATACCAATGACATACAGTAATGAGTATATGTGTATCCACCTTGGCCTAAGTGGCGTGACTCATTAAATTTAGGTTTGTTAGGCTGTAAACAGCCTAATCTAAATTGATAGAGATTTGCTCATGTCTTCTCCACTAAGCCCAGTGTGATTGTTTATTTTTGCTTGCTGGGGTATGACTGGCAATAGAGCAAAAAAATCCAATAATGCTGAATTATGAATATTTGTGTGTCCCTGGTGAACCAGTGGAGGTTCTTTGACACGGGCTCCTGACTGGGGAAGGGGTGTTGCTGATTGTAGTTCTGCTGCCTAATAAAGTCCTGCATGTTTCCAGAGATGGAGGCCTGGATTTAGGTCTTAAGTTATTCTGCCTGAGGGGAAGCTGACCCAAGATGGAGTACCAGGATGAGTAACTTTTCTGGAAGGTGAGGCTGTGTAGAAGCTGGATTCTTGCAGGGGCTTGGTAACTCTACAAGGAGGATGTGCGGAGGAGTCTGCTAAGGTTCTGCTATATACAGTAACGCTGGTTTCAGCTTAAAGGGTCTTTACGCTGTACAGCTGAAAATTTAATATGGAGTCTGCACTTGCTGTGGGTCTCAGTAGCTCTTATCCCTCTCTCCTAGTGATCTGCTCTGAGGAATAAAATCTTTATAACACTTTAAGAGACTGGCACACAACAACCAGCCAAGGATTAACCCCTGAGGTGAAATGCTAGCCCACCTTCCTCTGGGGTCCATTACATGCCTTTGGGGGTTGAGGGGGTGCTATACATGTTGAATCAAATTGTAGAAATATACTCACACGGTGTTACTAATAGTTGATAGTTTATAATTTTTATACTTGTCGAATTTGTATAACATCATTAGACAGTTATGCAAAACCTATTTACATTGATACTACATATGTTTCTGTACTTGTAGAGGCTCTTGTAATCAATGCTGAAATTATACTATGATCGGAAGCTCTCCATGTCCTACTCGCCGGATCACGCCTACGCAGAGTCCTGCACAACTTTCCCTTTAAATGGGCCCCCAACGCCATCAAATATCTGGGCATCCTGCTTCCCAAGGACCCATTCTATACATTCACTCTGAATTTCCCCCACGCTGCTAACGCATATAAAATCTGACCTGGAGACATGGACCAAGAACACCTTTTCATGGATGGGGCGCTGCAATATATTGAAGCAATCCATTCAATCCATACTGTACCCGCTTCAAGCCCTACCGATTCACATCCCTTCATCCTTCTTCCGCAGGATCCGATCAGTATTCTCGGAATTCGTTTGGCAGGGGAAACCACCTAGGCTGAGCTACGACATCTTGAGGAGACCAAAAAACATGGGGGGGATGGCCCTACCAGATATACGCCAATATTATGTTGCGGCACACATGACCAGACTGGTGCAGTAACTCGCCATCCAAACTCTGGGTACAACTAGAACAATCGACTGCTGAAGTACCACTGGCCGGCCTCCCTTGAGTTCCTTTAAGCTAACACCCCGACTACGTACACACCCCACCATTGGCCCCACGGTGAGCCTCGCACGGTCATCCTTTGCCAAGGGCATACTCTCTTCTATTCCCTCTCCTCTCTTCCCCATACTTGACAACCCCTCTTTCCCCCCTGGCATCGGCCCATCTTCTTACACCGCACTGAGGGGGTTGGGCATCCACACTGCTACACAACTCATGACACCTTTGGGGTGGCCCTCTGCTGAACCCCTACGTACCCGCCCAGAATATGGCCCACTTGATTTCTGGTCCTCTATGCGCCTATCCCACTTCCTACGCACTATCCCACCTGCGCCCGGACTTAGTAGGACACTTACACCATTTGAACAGGCATGTTCCCGCACAGATGCACCGAGCCATATCCTCTCATTCTGCTACAAGATATTGACTCAACCCCCAGATCCGTCACCCTTATGGTACCTTACGAGATGGGAGGAGGAACTTCAGACCATCATTACCCCAGAGGCCTCAGAGAAACTACTCACTATCTCCTACCGTTCCTCCATCAGCAATCAATACCAGGAGTCTGGATAAGAAATTGTCACCAGGTGGTATCGCACGCCAGGGACTCTTCACGCGTTGTATCCAGACTCCACAGATCAGTGCTGGCGCTGCCAACAACCCGCAGTGGGGATGCTTCACATCTTCTGGTCCTGTCCGGAGCACCCACAGTTCTGGGATAAGGTACACGCGCTCACACAGAAATTTACAGAGGCCCAGGTCCCACGAGATCCTGCCTTCTTCCTCCTACACCACAATGCGATCCCTGCACGGGCCTACACACGATCTCTCATCCGGCATATAGTCAACGCAGCACGGGCATGTATACCGGCCCTATGGTTGAAACCGGAACCACCACACATTAGACACGCCCTAGACCGCATTCACGATATCCATCTTATGGAAGACCTTACAAGCTCCATCAAACACAATACCGCTACGTTCTCTAGTACCTGGCTCCCCTGGATGGAATATG
>NW_017308452.1:188912-196921 GCF_000935625.1 Nanorana parkeri | reverse complement strand
CCGTGTCATATGGGGTACAGTAGAGGATGGCAGTGTCCCCCTGTGTCATATGGGGTACAGTAGAAGATGGCAGTGTCCCCCTGTGTCATATGGGATACAGTGTCCCCCTATGTCCGGCTCCGGGCAGGCCTCGGCGCTCTCCTCTCTCAGGTGATCTCATCACCTCCACCTGCAATCACCGCTCAGGTGCGGATTGGCGGGACGGAGCTCAGCGCGCACTGCACGCCCGGCACCAGCTCCACACTGCAGGGCCCCCCAGTCACAGCAGGGGCCCCCAACACACCCAGGCGGGACCCTGTGTCACCCGGAGAGGGTCTTCAGTGAGGTGCCACCTCTGCAGCATGGAGCGGACCCTCTGCACACAGGTGAGGTGTTATTGAAGTGTAAGCTCTGTGGTGTTTTCTCAGTGACGAACATTCTGGAAATTCTGCTTTACTTTCTGCGAATTGTGAATTGCTTTGCTGTGTACATGTGTTTGGTAACTACCTCAAAAGTCACGTAGCAAGGTGTGGGGTAAGGGCTTCAAAGTCCATATAAGGGGAATGGGGTAACTGCCTCATAGGTCACAGGATTAGGGGTGGGGTAATTACCTCATAGCCACATGACTAGGGGTATCTGCCTCATAGGCCACAGGACTAGGGGTGGGGTAATTGCCTCATAGCCACATGACTAGGGGTGGGGGGTATCTGCCTCATAGGCCACATGACATGGGTGGGGGTATCTGCCTTATAGGTCACATGACAAGAGGTGGGGCTAACTGCCTCCTAGGTCACATGACAGGGGTAAGTGTGATATTAATAACATGGGGCTGTTGTAACTGTTCCCACAAGATATTTAACAGGAGTATGTGAGGTGGTTCTGTAACAGGTCACGTGACTGCAGTATTTGGGGTTCTGTAACAGGTCATGTGACTGCAGTATTTGGGGTTCTGTAACAGGTCACGGGACTGCGGTATGTGGGGGTCTGTAACAGGTCATGTGAGTGCGGTGTGTGGGGGTCTGTGGCAGGTCACGTGACTGCGGTATGTGGGGGTCTGTGGCAGGTCATGTGACTGCGGTATGTGGGGTTCTGTAACAGGTCATGTGAGTGCGGTATGTGGGGGTCTGTGGCAGGTCATGTGACTGCGGTATGTGGGGTTCTGTAGCAGGTCACGTGACTGCGGTTTGTGGGGGTCTGTAACAGTTCATGTGAGTGCGGTATGTGGGGGTCTGTGGCAGGTCACGTGACTGCGGTTTGTGGGGGTCTGTAACAGGTCATGTGAGTGCGGTATGTGGGGGTCTGTAACAGGTCATGTGAGTGCGGTATGTGGAGGTCTGTGTAGAATATGTGGTGGGTTCTGTACAATGGGGGTCCCACTTCTCTGCCCTTCCTCCACACACCGATCACTCGCCTCCTCCTCCATCAGTCATTGTTTGTGTATAAATAAAATGTATTTCCTTGTTTCCTCCTCTTTATATTCTCTCCGCTGTATACTTTGTTGATTTATATATATACATAGATAGCCGGGTTCCCACCCAACCCAGACCCAATATATTGTGTTAGTACCAGAGCCAGCCAGAGCAATCCCCACACTCTGCTCTCCATGTAATGCATGTACAATAAATACATTGACTTTGTCACATGACATCAACAGTCAGCGTTATTGAAACTTCTGCGTTTGGGTTTCCGCAACCAGTAATTATGATAAAATCTGACTTTGTTTTGCTTGGATCATTATAATTAAACCACACCCACTGCGCGGTGTCCCCTTAGATGAGACACACCCACTCTTTGCCATCGCATGCATAGCACAAGGGCACCCAAACTCTCCTGTTTGTATTTTCATTGACCAAAAGGTGACACTCGGGTCACATGACAGGGGTGCATGTGGTACACATCTCTCTCAGGTCACATGACTGGGCTATGTGCGGTACACATCTCTCTCAGGTCACATGACTGGGCTATGTGCGATACACATCTCTCTCAGGTCACATGACTGGGCTATGTGCAATACACATCTCTCTCAGGTCACATGACTGGCCTATGTGCGGTACACATCTCTCTCAGGTCACATGACTGGGCTATGTGCGGTACACATCTCTCTCAGGTCACATGACTGGCCTATGTGCGGTACACATCTCTCTCAGGTCACATGACTGGCCTATGTGCGGTACACATCTCTCTCAGGTCACATGACTGGCCTATGTGCGGTACACATCTCTCTCAGGTCACATGACTGGCCTATGTGCGGTACACATCTCTCTCAGGTCACATGACTGGCCTATGTGCGGTACACATCTCTCTCAGGTCACATGACTGGCCTATGTGCGGTACACATCTCTCTCAGGTCACATGACTGGCCTATGTGCGGTACACATCTCTCTCAGGTCACATGACTGGCCTATGTGCGGTACACATCTCTCTCAGGTCACATGACTGGCCTATGTGCGGTACACATCTCTCTCAGGTCACATGACTGGCCTATGTGCGGTACACATCTCTCTCAGGTCACATGACTGGCCTATGTGCGGTACACATCTCTCTCAGGTCACATGACTGGCCTATGTGCGGTACACATCTCTCTCAGGTCACATGACTGGCCTATGTGCGGTACACATCTCTCTCAGGTCACATGACTGGCCTATGTGCGGTACACATCTCTCTCAGGTCACATGACTGGCCTATGTGCGGTACACATCTCTCTCAGGTCACATGACTGGCCTATGTGCGGTACACATCTCTCTCAGGTCACATGACTGGCCTATGTGCGGTACACATCTCTCTCAGGTCACATGACTGGCCTATGTGCGGTACACATCTCTCTCAGGTCACATGACTGGCCTATGTGCGGTACACATCTCTCTCAGGTCACATGACTGGCCTATGTGCGGTACACATCTCTCTCAGGTCACATGACTGGCCTATGTGCGGTACACATCTCTCTCAGGTCACATGACTGGCCTATGTGCGGTACACATCTCTCTCAGGTCACATGACTGGCCTATGTGCGGTACACATCTCTCTCAGGTCACATGACTGGCCTATGTGCGGTACACATCTCTCTCAGGTCACATGACTGGCCTATGTGCGGTACACATCTCTCTCAGGTCACATGACTGGCCTATGTGCGGTACACATCTCTCTCAGGTCACATGACTGGCCTATGTGCGGTACACATCTCTCTCAGGTCACATGACTGGCCTATGTGCGGTACACATCTCTCTCAGGTCACATGACTGGCCTATGTGCGGTACACATCTCTCTCAGGTCACATGACTGGCCTATGTGCGGTACACATCTCTCTCAGGTCACATGACTGGCCTATGTGCGGTACACATCTCTCTCAGGTCACATGACTGGCCTATGTGCGGTACACATCTCTCTCAGGTCACATGACTGGCCTATGTGCGGTACACATCTCTCTCAGGTCACATGACTGGCCTATGTGCGGTACACATCTCTCTCAGGTCACATGACTGGCCTATGTGCGGTACACATCTCTCTCAGGTCACATGACTGGCCTATGTGCGGTACACATCTCTCTCAGGTCACATGACTGGCCTATGTGCGGTACACATCTCTCTCAGGTCACATGACTGGCCTATGTGCGGTACACATCTCTCTCAGGTCACATGACTGGCCTATGTGCGGTACACATCTCTCTCAGGTCACATGACTGGCCTATGTGCGGTACACATCTCTCTCAGGTCACATGACTGGCCTATGTGCGGTACACATCTCTCTCAGGTCACATGACTGGCCTATGTGCGGTACACATCTCTCTCAGGTCACATGACTGGCCTATGTGCGGTACACATCTCTCTCAGGTCACATGACTGGCCTATGTGCGGTACACATCTCTCTCAGGTCACATGACTGGCCTATGTGCGGTACACATCTCTCTCAGGTCACATGACTGGCCTATGTGCGGTACACATCTCTCTCAGGTCACATGACTGGCCTATGTGCGGTACACATCTCTCTCAGGTCACATGACTGGCCTATGTGCGGTACACATCTCTCTCAGGTCACATGACTGGCCTATGTGCGGTACACATCTCTCTCAGGTCACATGACTGGCCTATGTGCGGTACACATCTCTCTCAGGTCACATGACTGGCCTATGTGCGGTACACATCTCTCTCAGGTCACATGACTGGCCTATGTGCGGTACACATCTCTCTCAGGTCACATGACTGGCCTATGTGCGGTACACATCTCTCTCAGGTCACATGACTGGCCTATGTGCGGTACACATCTCTCTCAGGTCACATGACTGGCCTATGTGCGGTACACATCTCTCTCAGGTCACATGACTGGCCTATGTGCGGTACACATCTCTCTCAGGTCACATGACTGGCCTATGTGCGGTACACATCTCTCTCAGGTCACATGACTGGCCTATGTGCGGTACACATCTCTCTCAGGTCACATGACTGGCCTATGTGCGGTACACATCTCTCTCAGGTCACATGACTGGCCTATGTGCGGTACACATCTCTCTCAGGTCACATGACTGGCCTATGTGCGGTACACATCTCTCTCAGGTCACATGACTGGCCTATGTGCGGTACACATCTCTCTCAGGTCACATGACTGGCCTATGTGCGGTACACATCTCTCTCAGGTCACATGACTGGCCTATGTGCGGTACACATCTCTCTCAGGTCACATGACTGGCCTATGTGCGGTACACATCTCTCTCAGGTCACATGACTGGCCTATGTGCGGTACACATCTCTCTCAGGTCACATGACTGGCCTATGTGCGGTACACATCTCTCTCAGGTCACATGACTGGCCTATGTGCGGTACACATCTCTCTCAGGTCACATGACTGGCCTATGTGCGGTACACATCTCTCTCAGGTCACATGACTGGCCTATGTGCGGTACACATCTCTCTCAGGTCACATGACTGGCCTATGTGCGGTACACATCTCTCTCAGGTCACATGACTGGCCTATGTGCGGTACACATCTCTCTCAGGTCACATGACTGGCCTATGTGCGGTACACATCTCTCTCAGGTCACATGACTGGCCTATGTGCGGTACACATCTCTCTCAGGTCACATGACTGGCCTATGTGCGGTACACATCTCTCTCAGGTCACATGACTGGCCTATGTGCGGTACACATCTCTCTCAGGTCACATGACTGGCCTATGTGCGGTACACATCTCTCTCAGGTCACATGACTGGCCTATGTGCGGTACACATCTCTCTCAGGTCACATGACTGGCCTATGTGCGGTACACATCTCTCTCAGGTCACATGACTGGCCTATGTGCGGTACACATCTCTCTCAGGTCACATGACTGGGCTATGTGCGGTACACATCTCTCTCAGGTCACATGACATTTGGTGATTATAGAAAGCCGTCATTGTTTTATATCTCGCCCCTAAATACAAACCGCTGTCACATGACCTGTCCAGTCTTAATAACACAAATAAAAAATCATGGCTACTATAATAGAGCAAACCCGTCTTTATAGAGAAATCTGTCCTCTGTCGGGGGGCCCTCACCGGTCCAAGGCTGGTGCTGTGCTTGCTTACTGCTGGTACAATGGTCAGGACAAGTGCTGTGCTTGCTTACTGCTGGTACAATGGTCAGGACAAGTGCTGTGCTTGCTTACTGCTGGTACAATGGTCAGGGCTGGTGCTGTGCTTTCTTACGCTGGGTTCACACCTTAGCGTATTGGAAACTCGAGTTTGCCGCGCGTTTCTTACCGCACGGTTTTACCGCGATTTGCGGTAAAAGAAACTCGCGGCAAACGAGGGGGTATCCGGCTGTATCCTGATGGATACGCGCGTTAATGAGCCCCAAAGAAGCTCATGTACTTCTTTGGGCGTATGGCGTTTTATCGCGCGATCGTATGTGCGGTAAAACGCACAGGTGAGAACCATGCCCATAGGCAAACATGGGTTTTCACCTGTTGTGCGTTTTACCGCGCGATATACGCTCAGGTGTGAACCGGGCCTTAGTACTGGTACAATGGTCAGGACTAGTGCTGTGCTTGCTTACTGCTGGTACATTGGTCAGGGCTGGTGCTGTGCTTGCTTACTGCTGGTACATTGGTCAGGGCTGGTGCTGTGCTTGCTTACTGCTGGTACATTGGTCAGGGCTGGTGCTGTGCTTGCTTACTGCTGGTACATTGGTCAGGGCTGGTGCTGTGCTTGCTTACTGCTGGTACATTGGTCAGGGCTGGTGCTGTGCTTGCTTACTGCTGGTACATTGGTCAGGGCTGGTGCTGTGCTTGCTTACTGCTGGTACATTGGTCAGGGCTGGTGCTGTGCTTGCTTACTGCTGGTACATTGGTCAGGGCTGGTGCTGTGCTTGCTTACTGCTGGTACATTGGTCAGGGCTGGTGCTGTGCTTGCTTACTGCTGGTACATTGGTCAGGGCTGGTGCTGTGCTTGCTTACTGCTGGTACATTGGTCAGGGCTGGTGCTGTGCTTGCTTACTGCTGGTACATTGGTCAGGGCTGGTGCTGTGCTTGCTTACTGCTGGTACATTGGTCAGGGCTGGTGCTGTGCTTGCTTACTGCTGGTACATTGGTCAGGGCTGGTGCTGTGCTTTCATAGTACTGGTGCACTAGGCGGGGCTGGTGCCGTGCTTGCTTACTGCTGGTACATTGGGCTGGTGCTGTGCTTGCTTACTGCTGGTACATTGGCCAGGGCTGGTGCTGTGCTTGCTTACTGCTGGTACATTGGCCAGGGCTGGTGCTGTGCTTTCATAGTACTGGTGCACTAGGCGGGGCTGGTGCCGTGCCTGCTTACTGCTAATATGCAGTCATAAAAGCGTGCAGTAGCGGAGATGTAGGCTGGGCCTGTGAGAGACTTTTTTCGCGGTAGACCCCGCCTCCATTTGCAGCACAGGCCTCTTTTGCACACAGCTCCAGCCTGGGGCAGACTGGACAGTGAATGAATACTGAGAATCCTTTGTGTTCACCGAGTTCCTGTCATGCTTGGGGCAAACATTTAGTGTTTTTATTACCTATACCTGACTTTGCCGCCAGTAACTGGCACCCAGGGAACCCCAACTCCCGCGCCTTGTGAATGTGAACCCCATATTGTCTCTTCTCTGCCACTTATAGGAGGAGAAAGAAACTGAGCCGAGCACAAAGTCCTGTGACCAGAAGCTGCAGCGCCACCCAATATCGTGTGTGACAATGGCGCAGCTTGGAGAGTGCAGCGGATTACGCAGAGCTCCTATGAAGGTATTGAAATTAATGGAGTTTCTGACTTTAGCATTGTTGCAGATCAGTGACTGATTTTTGTAAGGAGGCCCGAAGAAAGGTATCTGACCCCAAAGGCTGACACTCGCTGGACAGCATTCCTTGATGTCAAATGACTTATACAATGTTGCTGTAAAGGAGAACTATGAGGGGAGTGAAAATCACTCAGCCTCGTAGTTCTAGCCGACCTGTGACAATGAGACTGTCACAGGTCGGCTCAGTAGATCGGGAAGTGAGCGAACACATAGCGGCGTTCACTCACCTCTCGATGTATCCCTGCAGAGAGAGGTGACTGTCACTCACGGCTCCCTGCAGGGATTCCCCCGCTCCCATCCTCCAGCGCTGACTGGGGGAGGGGGCGGGGACAGCTGTCTCTGTCTCTAGATAGGCAGAGCCAGCTGTCAATCACGCAGCTGGGTGGATCTCGACAGTAATGTCGGGATCCCCTTCAGCTGCGGCGTCTCAGTATACCGCGAGCTGTAGCTCCCTATATACTGAGCCTAGGGTGACTGGAGGAGGCTAGTTTGGGTCCTCCCGTTACCCTAAGGAGAACTATGGGGGAAAAACACTGACCCCATAGTTCTCCTTTAAGCCATAAGGGTTGTCACAAACAGTCTGTAAAGTGGGGTACACAGGGTCCTCCCAGATAATCCGATGCTGTGCCTTTTAATGCGTCCATCTATCACGTGGAAGGAGCTGCGGTGACGGGTAAGAGATCCAGGGCTGTGAGGGCCGGGTATTTATAGGAGGCCGGCCCACACAGCGGCTCCAACGGCTCCATTTTAAGCGCTCGG
>NW_017308452.1:184833-187298 GCF_000935625.1 Nanorana parkeri | reverse complement strand
GGAGAAATTTCATGGCCTCTTGCAAGGAGACACCTCGGCAGAATTCAGTGGCCGGAGGATCGTGTTTATCTCGGCTATTTAAAGGGAATGAAACATCGTTTTGCAGCACGGCTCCGGATACTGAATCCCGGGGCCCGGATTCTGGAGCTCCAGGGAGGCCAGGCGTGAGAGTTTACCGACAGGAAGTCGCCGCCATACCGCGTACAAATGACCAAAGCTCCCGGCGGATAATACAATATAACGCCCATTAACATTTTATATATGCAGTGCGGTTATTTTTGTACATATCTACCCGTTCCCCCCCGAAAATAAGACACTGTATTTATATTTTTTTTCACCCCAAAAAAACACATTAGGTCTTATTTTCAGGGGATTTTTTTTTTTTTTTTTTTAATGTGCAACAAAATGACAAAATTTTGTATGGGGCCCCGTGATTTCTAGTTATACCCCTTGCAGAGCCCACCATACACTATGGTGGGCTCTGCAGGGTCACCCTCAGGTGGGCTGGTCACACTCCTTACCTGTCCGTCTCCTCTTCCTCCACGGTCGCTGATGGGCCCCGCCTCCTTCATCACCGGGCCCCGCCTCCTCCGTCGCCGGGCCCACCTCCTTCTTCATCATCGGGCCCCGCCTCCTACCCTGCTGCCGACCGCGGGCCCCAGCCTCCTCCTCCACTGCCGCTGCTGGCTCTCATTGACTCTGTGTAGAGGAACGCGCTGCTGCGCAGATTATTGTCAGCGATCTGAACAGCGGCGTGTTCGTCTTCAGCCGCCAGTGAAAGCCGCCAGCAGAGGATGCCATATCTACATAGTTACATAGTATTTGGGGTTGAATAAAGACATTAGTCCATCAAGTCCAACCCATATAGGTCCACGCATCATCTCATTCTTAGGGATACTGGTACCCCCGGATATAACGGTCCCTCAAGAAATTGTCCAAACGTTTCTTGAACAATTCCACACTCTTGGCTGAGATGACGGCCGATGGCAGTGAGTTCCAGACCCTAACCGCTCTGACTGTAAAGAACCCTCTTCGCCCCTTGTGCTGGAATGTTTTCTCCACCAACTTTAGGTGGCGGCCTCTAATCTTTGTAATGGAGTTAATCTCAAAACAGTTTGTTGCCAATGCGGCCGTCACCATTGAACGTCTTGTACATCAAAATCATATCCCCCCTTAATCTCCTTACTTCCAGTGTTTAAGGTCAGAAGCCTCGTCTCATAGCTCTGGTCCTCCAGCCCCTCCCCCTTGTCTCGTAGCTCTGGTCCTCCATTCCCCTAATTAGTTTGGTTGCCCTCCGCTGGACTCTCTCCAGTTCAAGGACATCCCTTCTCAGTACCGGCGACCAAATGTGGCCGAACCAACGATCTATATAGAGACCCAATTATAGACTTGTCCCTGCAATACATCCCCTTCTTAATGCAGGACAAGACCCAGGCGGCCCGCACGGCATCTGGCCGGGCCCCACTGTGCTCCGGGCCCCACTGTGCTACGGGGCCCATAGCGGCCGCATGGGTCGCTATGGTGATTGTTACGCCATTGCACAGAGTCACAATACCTGCAGGCTGCAGCTGTCCTGGAGCTCTCCTCTCTGATGCCACCTCTCTCGTCGCACGGACCTCCAGTCAGAAGTTCCCTCACCTCACTCCGACACCACTGCTGCTCATATAATTTGAAGGTTACTCTCGGACCCCCTGACTGGCTGCTTGGATGCGGCAATACCTGTGCGCCCCCTCCCACCGAACTAGGTCTTATTTTCGGGGTAGGTCTTATATTACAGGAATCTCTAAAGCAAGGGTCTCAAACCTCCGGCCCTCCAGCTGTGGTGAAACTACAAATCCCATGATGCATCTCTCTTCGGGAGTCGTGGCTGTGAGAATCTTGCAATGCCTCATGGGATTTGTAGTTCCACAGCTGGAGGGCCGGAGGTTTGAGACCCCTGCTCTAAAGATAGTGCTAGGTCTTACTTTCGGGGGAAACACGGTAACATGCAGCTAGCGGGAGGACTTGGATGGTGACCTCCTGTCCTTCCTTGCACGGCAGCACTTGGACTGGAAGAGGGAGGGGCAATACGAGAGGCCAATCAGGTTTGAGGCATGCAAATGTGCTGACAGAAGGAGAGCATGGAGATTAACTCATTAGTCTTCTGCTGCTCCTTCACCGTCCAATCACAGTCTAGGGGCAGAGAGGTGACCTAGCTGTGTTCCTTGCATCAGGTCACCAAGCCTGGCTGTGCTGCGTGGCAGAGCTGTATAAATCTCAGAACTTGATGGACAGAAATACATATCTTTTAGCAGGTAAAGAAGCCTTTCAGTTGTGTATTTAGTTGCAGTTTGCCTGGAGCTCAGCCAGAAGGCGTAATATTGAGTATGGAATGGCTAAGACCCCTGCCAGGTTTTTGTTCTGTCTTCACTTCTTGTCCCATGGATACAACAGGAAGTGAGAGGAAATCTCATGGAGTGGGGGGG
>NW_017308452.1:184250-184788 GCF_000935625.1 Nanorana parkeri | reverse complement strand
TACAAACAGAAGTTGAGAAGAATTTTGGGTGGGTGGTGGGGGGGGGGAGATATTACCTCTTAGGCAGTTGTCACCAGGACAGGTCTACCTATTGGAACATTTCCTCTCTTGTTACCGTGACAACTAAAACATTTTTGATTTCCCTCCCCTCCCTTTCTGTACCAGAGATAATGGTCACCAGGGCCAATAGGGGGGTAAATCCCCCCAGCCGAGGCACAGACACCCATCAGACCCTCGGGGGCACACGCATCAGAGGCACCAGATCTCCTATTTTTAATACTCAATGTTGTAAATATTTTATTGATGAAGCATCAGAGCATTATGTATCAAAGCCCCCCAAACAAAAAGGGGGTCCACATATGTAAAAAGCAGTAATGGCGCCACACCAGTGATCACAGAGTCCAGGGGAGACTTCCATTGGTAGGAAAGGAGAGCCAATGCATTTCAGGGCTTCGGACACTTCCCCTTCATCGGGGCCTATGTGTTATGTAACCTCCAGGATTGGCTAGGGTATTGATGACATTTGTATATATATATA
>NW_017308452.1:180837-184163 GCF_000935625.1 Nanorana parkeri | reverse complement strand
AGCGAAATGTAACAGCCAGCCGTGGACCATAGGACCCTTTGTGTGAGCTATATACAATAAAGAACTTTCTCCATCCTGCTGACATGGAGACGGAATTGTACAGATCAGCAGATATGAGATATGTATTCGAGAAGCTGCAGTCCCCATCGGTCTGGAGGCTTTTGGAGGGGGGGGCCCCCCCCTCACATCTCAGGATCGGCGTCCATACAACTCTCCCACGGGTTCCTGGGCATCCGGGGTAAGGAGATGAGCACCAGGGCGATGCCGCACATGAAGAGCAGGGCGAAGGCGGCGCAGGCGCAGCCGAAGGACCAGGAGTAGTAATACTCGATCCAGACGGTCTCCTTGCTGTCAATCATCCTGTGCACCGACTGCCTGATGACCTCCGCCGAGATGATCATACACAGGCCTGGAACATGGAAATGACACGTCAGAGGAATGATCTGCAATGTGGACCCCCCACCTCGCTCCCCGCTGGAAGACTCCTGCCTCATGGTTACCCTCTCTGGTGACTCATAAGTATTAATGTCAGGGGCCTTCCTTTCTTTTATGACAGGTGCACTTTAAAACCCAACTGCAGCCCAGAATTTTGTGAGCATTCTTCACTTACAAAGGAGGAGGAGGAGAAAGTTTGGGATGAACAATAAAAACTCTTCCCCCCGTTCTACTAAATATCTGCGCTTTGTGTTACTACCTCCCGTCCCATCAGACAGACTCTTCCCGTCCATGCAACACCCCATATCTGGAACAGGAAGTGAGGAGAAACATCCCCATGGGGGGGGGGTGCAGACAACAAATCAAACCCAATAGGTGTTCTCTAACCCTTCCTCACCCCATCCAAAACACCAAAATTCAAGCTTTGGGGGACTCCTGCAGTCATTGGGGCTTCTGGTTCCCCCCCCCCCCCCCTGTGAGGGGACCGTACAGTAGATACATCAATATAACGGCGCACTGACCTGCGAAGATGTAGAAGAGGCCGGCCGGTTTCAGCAGGTAGTCCAGCTTCTCCCTAAAGGACAGCAGGGTGCAGATGGTGCCCATCGTCATGAAGCCGACCCCAATGATGGCAATGGCTGCAGCCGAGATGCTGTACTCTGCAGAGACATGAATCAGGGTAAGGGGGGGTATTCTTAGCCCTGACCTCCCCCCCCCCCCTTCCCTCCTAAGGTGCGGGGTGAAGGGGGATTGATGAGGACAATTATAAATGTGAAGACTGGATGAACAAGGAGATCCATGCCATTCCTCTGAGGCCGCCTCTGTCTACTATGTATAAGTCATTGCTGTTATTCCAGCATTGAGTCCATGATTCAGGAATACATGCAGCATAGACATCGTCATCTTCCACATCATAATTATCTCCATGCTTCTAATTTCCAGTTGTCGCCCTGCAACAGGAAGTTCTTGAACAAGGATCATCAGGACAGGATCTTTTGTAACGCTCTCTTCATTTCACACAAATGACTTTAGAAATTCCATTGATATTGAGGCATTGTTCACACCAAATGCAGAGCAGATCCGCATGAGTTTCTGCACACGCAGTGCAGTGGGTTGTGCCACGCTTTTGATGCTTTCCGGGCCGTTTTTGTTAAAAAAATTAATTATTTTGTAGTTTAAAATGGGCTTTCAGTGCGTTCCAGGCGTTTGCATGCGTTTCAGAGCAGGTAAAATAGGGCCTGCTGCAGTTTTTTTTACCTGCTCTGGACCTGAACTCTACGAGGTGAACTGGAGCTAAAAATCCCATTTGGAATACATTGGACGCAGTTTTGCTCCGGTCTGTAACTGCTCCACTCCTGCTCCACGCTAGGTGTGAACAAGGCCTCAAGCTTCTGTAAGATATTAGTGATCAGAGATGGAATGTTACTGCTGAACCTAGACTATAAAGTTACAAAGTATCACTATGACCGTCTATAGTCCTGTGCAGAGGAATACAAAGTATCACCATGAATACAAAGTATCACTATGACCGTCTATAGTCCTGTGCAGAGGAATACAAAGTATCACTATGGCGGTCTACAGTCCTGTGCAGAGGAATACAAAGTATCACTATGACCGTCTATAGTCCTGTGCAGAGGAATACAAAGTATCACCATGAATACAAAGTATCACTATGACCGTCTATAGTCCTGTGCAGAGGAATACAAAGTATCACTATGGCAGTCTATAGTCCTGTGCAGAGGAATACAAAGTATCACTATGGCAGTCTATAGTCCTGTGCAGAGGAATCCTCATCAAGCAGCATGGGGGACTTTATATCACTGGACCCTAATGCCGGGAGACCCTCAGAGATGATTCTAATACTAGGATGGGAAGTATGACGGCACCGTGTAGTGACAACTCATCAGACGCACACATGTGCAGCAAAGAGCAATGATCGCATATACAGTACAATATCATATTGCTGATCTCTAGTTCATCTTATTGTTTGGCTGCGGTTACAGTGCCGGGGTTGTGTCCTCGGGATGATGTAGCAGAGGAGATGATGTGATGATTCTGAGGACCGGCGTTCACTCCTTTATTCACCAGAAACACATCTTATAGCAAAGAGGCGCAGCCGACGTCTCCCGTACCTTTCTGAGTGGTGACTTGTAAGATCTCCGCGTTCTCTCCAGACGTGAAGTGTTTGAAGTAAGAGCAGTTTGTCGCTGGAAGAGAAGATAACTATTCAATATCACTACCATTCATTTATACAGCTCCAACATATACCACATTTCCCACTCCAAACTTATTTTCCTCTCCTGCAGGGCCCTCTTCCTCGTCTCAGCAGCCAGGGGGTGGGGCTAAGGGGAGAGGGTCCTCACACAGCAATAGGTGCTGCCTGCTTCTCCAGCCTTGCCGCACAGCCGCCATGTATATGCTGCGGGTGGCTGTGCGGCAGGGAAGGAGCGGCACAATCTCGGGGGGGCCCTCTTCTTCCTCGCTGCCCCCCCAAGTGGCGAAACGCCAGGGCCCGATCGCAATTGCGACCCTGGTAGTTCCGCCAGTGGTTCCAACTGAATGTCAAACAAAACTAAACAGAAGGTTTTAGCTGAGGCAGTTCACTTTTTCCATCCCTGCTGCCATTGCGGAGTCATCATCCTGCGTTGTCTTTGCCTAGAAGCTCCTCGGAATCATCATCAGATCTCAACGGTGCCTGGACGATGCTGAAAATGATTCAATGTGAGCGTTCCCACAGCCAAATTATTGTTACATTGTAACATGGATCCAAAAACACTGACAGACAGGCGGAAAGCATGTTATTCTCCTCTTCAGTGAACGTGTGTGTGTGTGTGTGTGTAGATGACAGGTGCTCTTTAAGTGCTTTAGAATCTGTTGACCATCTGCTCAGC
>NW_017308452.1:180514-180812 GCF_000935625.1 Nanorana parkeri | reverse complement strand
GCCTCCAACACTCGCCGCGTCCTCCGCTTCCAGCAGCTGTCTGATCCGAGCGCTTCTCCTGCAGCTTTTCTGCTTCATTATTACGATTGGCGCTCCATGGGCAGCGGAAAACACGGGCTGTCTCATCACATCATGTCACCCCTCTGACTCCCTCCTTCCAACCTCTTCCCCGTCTTCTCCTCACAATGTTTATAGAATTGTACTTTAACTGCAGGGCTCTGTGCAGCATCTGTGGGGGCTTTGTCGGGTCTCAGGGGGGCTTTGCAGGATCCATAGGGGGGCTCTGCAGCCTGCAAAG
>NW_017308452.1:179007-180486 GCF_000935625.1 Nanorana parkeri | reverse complement strand
CAGAACAATGACACACTGACACTTGGGGTGTCCAGAACAATGACACACTGACACTTGGGGTCCCAGAACAATAACACACTGACACTTGGGGTCCCAGAACAATGACACACTGACACTTGGGGGGTCCAGAACAATGACACACTGACACTTGGGAGGTCCCATAATACATGTAATGGTGGGTTTGGTGCGGGGTGGTCAATGAATCTTCCCCGGTGACTCTGCAATGCCAGCCTATTATGAATGAATAGTTCATGTACATTAGGAGACTATCACCTTACACTCGGCAGCCACCCCAGCCCGGCTATCCCTCCCACCAGGCCCCCCCCATATTGGGAACACCAGCTGCAGAAATGGGTGAATGCTGCTATCCATAGAACGGCCATATTAACCCTTGTAGAACCAGGATAACCAAATACACAACATCTAGTGTTGTAGGATTAGGTTCAGAGCAGCTAAGGATGCCCGGAGCCCCTCTGATGAAAGAGCTGGTTGTCCCGGCATGAAGCGCAGGCCGCTCAATATATTACATTTCCACTGCAACCATTAAATTGGACCCGTCAGTAACTTTACTACTCATGAATACATTTATGTCACAATATACAGTAACGGGATCATTTTTTTCAGGAAAGCTCCACTTTTCCTCAGTCTCCAGAGATCAGTCTGCAACATTGTAACTTTGTAGCCAGTCTGCAGCAGGGGGCTGATCTGTTTCGAGCGTTTGTGAACCCAGCCAAGAACTGCGCAGACACCGCGATTGACGTGCTTGTGTCATCTCTGATCCGCCATATCGGTCCAGGAAGTGGACGGTGACCCTGGATGATGCCTGGACAAAGATGGCGCCCTCCTTCTGGAGAGTAAATCGGATGGAGGCATTGTCCGGGGGAGTCATGTGATCTCTGTGAGAAGGAATAACATACCTGGAAGGGGTCACTCTTCGCGGATACTCTGCACACTTTTTGCTGCGTCATTTTTTAATGGTTTCCACAAAGGTTTTACCTGGAAATTTACTGGAAAATGGTCTTTATAAATAGATTTTAATTGTAACTGTTGCTGACTTCTGCGGGTTCACCTGATTACATTCATACGGTGTGATCGGTTATTGTGGGGGAGGGTCCAGGCGTGATTGGCGTGCGGCGGCGTTGGGTGAATGATTTGCGATGAATGGGAAGCATGTGCGGAGTTCCTCATAAAAGTGTATTTATACCCAGCGGATTCTATATCTGTCTTCCACCATCTAATCACCTGCCGGCCCTCCTGTGGCCCCTCGGCCCCTGGGTGGGGCTCCCTGGTTGTACGTAGCCGTCGGTGGGAGCTTGGCACGCTGGGCGCTGCCCTCCTGTCCCTGTCAATCACATGACACAGACAAGTGTATGACAGCGGCCCAGCAATGTGCAGACAGCTGGATGTTTACGACCGAGCGCAGCCCAAACGTGCAGCAAACCCGAACCTTTTATATCAATTCAACCATTTGCTGCTCAC
>NW_017308452.1:177174-178673 GCF_000935625.1 Nanorana parkeri | reverse complement strand
TGTGGCGGCAAGGCGCCTGCTCCCTTTTTCTCAAAAACGTCGGCATAGTCCCGATATTTGTCAGGCAGTCTGTGTTCAACGGTGCCCAGAAGCGTACGAGGGCTTGGAGCCGGAGACGCGTGAACAGGAGGACCGGAGGGGGGCGTCTTGTAGGGGGAAGGGCCAGAGAGAAGCACTGAGATCTTTACAAGGTGAACACAACTTCACCAATCATTTCCAACACCCAGGAACCATAGAAAGTTCCCCCATATCCAGCAATTGTCATTTCATCTCCAAGGGAAATCCGTCCTCCCCTTCAGTCTTCTATCTGACCTCCGTCCTCCCCTTCAGTCTTCTATCTGACCTCCGTCCTCCCCTTCACGCCTCTTGCAATGTCTGCTCCTCCCACTGTAGTGTAAGCAGGCACAGCCTACATGACCGTGACAACTCTGCTCTGAATTCAGGAGCAGTGCAGCATCCTTGTCACCCCATCACAGGAAGCTGCATTAGATGGACCTCAGTGACCAGGTCAAACATGTATTTGTGGGTCTCAGTAGGAGAACTAAGAGAAAACTGGAGGTGCCGCTGGACTATTTTTAATGGGAGGCCGTAGTTCTGGTGAAAAGTGGCCCAGACACTTCTGCTGGCAGCTCAGATGTGAACGCGTGGGCGGAAAGCCTTGGATTTCCATGTAATTGATCAGTCTTCGCTCCTTCGGAGACGCCACTAAAATGGCGCCGGCCAAATATTCATCCCGCGTGAAGTGGGTGCAGCTGCCACGCTACCTTTGCTGGAATCTGATCTGCGGGTACGGGGATCAGGTTATTGATCGGATATATGGAAGGCGATCACATGTATTGACACGGAAAGGTGAGCAGATGTCTCCGGAATGTTGGGGGAATGCAGAGCTGTCGGTCTGAGGTTTGCTGGTCACCTCTGATGACCAACCAATAAGTCCAGCCAGGCCAGACACGGGAGTGCTCATCCCTGATCTCCTCTAATTCCTCCTCCATTGTTGATGGTCTTCTAGCCTAACAGGTGCCATCTTGTCCCGGCACCTGGCTCCCCCAAGCAGTGGGATTCGTGGGGACATTCCCGGCATTGTCCAGACTCCTGGGTCCTTCTTATATTACATACGGGGGTTAATGAGCATTGCATACCGAGGCACAGATGTCACATGAGGTATTTTCATGGTACATTATACAATTGTATCTCCCGGAATTTCCCCCCCAGCCCCGTCTGCCCCCATGTACAACGGACTGCCTATCACTCGTGTTCTCTATTAAAGGAGAACTATGGTGTCAGTGTTCTTCCCCATAGTTCTCCTTAGGGTAACGGGAGGACACAAACTGGCGTCCTCCCGTCACCCTAAGCTCAGTATATAGGGAGCTACAGCTCGTGGTATACTGAGGCGCCGCAGCCGGGACGGATCCCGACAATTGTGCCGGGATCCGCTCAGCTGCGTGACTGACAGCTGGCTCTGCCTATCTAGAGGCGGAGCCAGCTGTACCCGCCCCCCT
>NW_017308452.1:173862-176732 GCF_000935625.1 Nanorana parkeri | reverse complement strand
GACCGGGAAAATGTCTCCGTGCCTGTGATTGGCGCTGTCAGCTTCCTGGCGGGCTCGGCACGTGGAGCTGCGAACACGCCGGAGCCCATCCTTATTCTCTATATCCCGAAAGATAGCACACCGCGTCGGACAGTTCACCTCTCTTCCTCCCCCCTCTACAGTACATTGCGGATTCTTCTGCCCCCCGCTTTCCAGGACCCACCAATTGTACCCCCAAAGTATCCACATCACTAAGATCTCCTAGAAGCTGAAACATGTTCCTGTCATGTTTTACAATCTCAGTCTTCTTCATGTAACACTTATCTCCGGAGTTACATCTTATAAATCGCTCCAAGTCCCTGAACTCTATGCAACAATGTATCCAATTTATGTATCACTTGGCTTGAGATCCTCCAATCATCCCTGACAATGTCCTTCCTTCTGGAAGGGGGGCTACTTCTGTTCCCCATGGTACCTGTGTGTGTTGTAAAGTAGTCACCACTCCAAGCTCCGCCCCCCCCCCCTCCACCCCCGGGATGGACTACAATCCCAATACAAATCAGTAAACTAAAGGTGCCCATACACTTTCCAACCATCGCAAGACCTTAGTCTTGCGATGGTTGTAATGTAAAGTCATTAAAAAAACGTACGATCTGCCCATCTTTGACAGGCAGATCGCACTCTCGATCATCGCGCACACCGGCCCGTTCGGCATTTGTCTCCCGAGCAACGTTCAAACCAGCCGAAAATCGTACGATTCTCGGCTGGTTTTCTAACATGCTCCTTAGACAAAAGACGTGCGACCGTACAGTAGAAACGGTCGCACGTCTTCGTTCACACTGCTCGATTCTCGTACGGTCGCGGGATTTCCTGCCATTCTCGTACGAGAATAGAGCAGTGTATGGGCACCTTTAACGTGAGCCTGTAGTATGTATGTGATCATAATCAGTTGACTTTCTGCTTCCAGCTGTATAATAGTGACAGGAGAATTCATCATGGAATTAGCGGATCTTCCTCCCCGCTGATACATTGTCCCCGATCACTAATTACTCAGAGACCCCTGATATCTGAACATATGTGTCCTGAGATACCATACAGATACCGAGAATTACACCCTTGGAGGGTTGTGACACATTTGCTCTCTTGGAATGTCTTTTGTGAAATTGAGATGTGGCTATAAGATGGATTTCGATATTTCGGCAGCAGCTGAGTCAGAGAGGACTGAGGGCCGAGCTTGTGGTTGTCAGAAGTGTAGATAGAAATGTTCAGTCCTTGTGTGTAATGGCTGAACGAGTGTCCTCGGTGTGCTGTCACAAGACGCACTCGCAACACATTTCAGCAGATTCCCTTCTGTCGTTCTCCTTCTTTTAATCAGAACTAGTCAATCTTGTTTAAGGCAGACTTTGCACTTATGTTTACTAGGTTCATACATGTTGAATAATGTTGGGAAGGGGTAATAAGGAGAGACTGAGGTAATTCTTCCTCCTTCCTGCAGCAGACTTATCACTGAGGGAATGCTTCCTCCTTCCTGCAGCAGACTGATCACTGAGGGAATGCTTCCTCCTTCCTGCAGCAGACTGATCACTGAGGGAATGCTTCCTCCTTCCTGCAGCAGACTGATCACTGAGGGAATGCTTCCTATTGCCTGCAGCAGACTGATCACTGAGGGAATGCTTCCTCCTTCCTGCAGCAGTCTGATCACTGGGGGAGCGGAGACTGAGGAAATGCTTTGTCCTGCCTGAAGCAGACTGATCACTGGGGGGAGGGGAGACTGAGGAAATGCTTCCTCCTGCCTGCAGCAGTCTGATCACTGGGGGAGCGGAGACTGAGGAAATGCTTCGTCCTGCCTGAAGCAGACTGATCACTGGGGGAGGGGAGACTGAGGAAATGCTTCCTCCTGCCTGAAGCAGACTGATCACTGGGGGAGGGGAGACTGAGGAAATGCTTCGTCCTGCCTGAAGCAGACTGATCACTGGGGGAGGGGAGACTGAGGAAATGCTTCCTCCTGCCCGCAGCAGTCTGATCACTGGGGGGACTGAGGAAATGCTTCCTTCTGCCTGCAGCAGACTGATGACATCATCTCAGGCTAGCCAAAGTCACCTGAGTGCAGCTGGAAGATGGCTTAATAGTAATAAACTTGGAATCTTTTGTGAAAAATGATCACCATAATTACCCCCAACAAACAGATTTTGTACAGCGCGAGTCCCGCAGATTTTGCATGGCTGGTGATTCAGCGAATAATCCTGAAACAGAACTTCCCTCATCTGCCCCGATGTCGGGTCACCCGGCATGGAGGAGGGGACATCATTATCAGAGTTGGTACATTGACGGAGGGAATGAGATTGGGCAATCGTGGGTCTGGGGCTCCGTACTGAACGGCATTGCCCCATATACATTCCAGTCTGAGAGTATATGGGGCAATCTGACCTGAGAGAATCCCTTCAATGCGTCCCCACCGTGACCTCGAATGACCAACAATGATGACATTGGAAATGTTCCGCATTCGTGACGCTCTGCAATACAGGTTCGAATATGCCGTTGTGTGTCCGCGTCCTTTCAGTCATTCCAGTTACATATTGTCTGGGATCAGTGGCATCACAAGGGGGGTGCGGCCCCCACCCGGGTGCCACCATTGCAGGGGTGACACCAAAATGACTGACAGTCAATTTGGTGTCACCCCTTATGAAATGTCATTCACTTGGTCATGGACCGAGAGCGCGACAGTGTCAGGAGAGAGGAGGGGACCCGGCGGCATACCTCATCCCGCCGGGTGAACGTTCCCTCCTCTCCCTGCCGGCGTCCATCACCAAGATGGCCTCCGGCAGGCGTCAAAGAGACCACCGCGCATGCGCGATGACGTCACGGCAGGGTGTCACCCGGTCCCCGCCCAC
>NW_017308452.1:163921-173701 GCF_000935625.1 Nanorana parkeri | reverse complement strand
TGGGATACATTTTTATTCACACAAATAGTTACATTTTCAGGGTTCCCGACCCGATCACAGTACGCATTCTGTTTTCTGTAAAGCTGCCCATACACCTTACCAATATCGGAAGATTTGCGTATGCGATCGCTTTTTTCGTCCGATATTCGTGCGGTTGATGGGCGGCGTACAACCGCAAATACTGTACCATCCATCGACTTCTGACTAACCAGCGGGTTAGAAAACTTCGGTCGATCGTACGACTTTCGCAAGGTTGGTGGCGTTTTTCCGTACGTCAACATTTGTACGATTTACACTGCACATTAGTGATGGGCTCGGGCGTGTTCGCCGCTCCCGTGCCGAGCCCGCCAGGAAGCTGACAGCGCCGCAGCGCCAATCACTGGCACTGAGACATTTACCGATCTCTGCAGCTGCGGACCAGGAACATGTCCTTGTGCCTGTGATTAGCGCTCAGTCAGCTTCCTGGCGGGCTCGGCACGAACACGCCCAAACCCATCACTACTGCTCATGCGCAGGCTAAAATACGCGCGGTCGATTTACTGCAATTCGTCCAGATGCTGTTCTGTTAATTACCGCTGATTCGACCTTGCGATAATCGGGGGAGGATGGGGCCGCTGTACGAAAATCGTGCGACGGTTCGATCGTCGGAACGAAAAGCGCCGTCCGATGATCGCAAGGTGTATGGGCAGCTTTAGTTCAGCCTCATTTCCCCGCTTGTCTGCAATATGAACTGTCTGTGTTTCGTCACTGCCTCCACTTTCACACAGGCTCTGAAATGTGGCATTTGGAAAACAGCCCGAATCTGATTGGCTACGGGGAAATACGAGACAGTTCCCGTTGCAGACAAATGATAGATGAAACCGGAAAACAGGAAATATGAAGAGTTTTGTCCCGAAGAGCTAACAGTCAATATCCGCCATTGGAATGCTGACGGCATGGACACAGATCTGCTCCCGAGGCTGGACACACCCTGTACAATCTGGTTGTACAATCTGCTCCGTAAGATCTGCTGACAGTTATGAAGTACACAGATCTCCCTGATTGGATACAGTTGTACGGATGTCTCGGGTAGACTCTCGCTTTACAAGATGGAGGGAGTCCGGAGATCAGAAATGATGACGATATTCACATTCGGAGATATAGACTATAAGGCCCCATTCACACTGAGCGATTCGCAAATCGCGCGTGTGCTGCGCCATATCGCGCAAATGGTTCCATTGAGCAACCTAGAATCGCGACAAAATCCGCTCCAAAAAGGGTCCTGCTGTAGCGACGCACGACCCGCGACAGCAACGGACAGAGCCCCATTGACATGCATTGGAGAGCGATATCGCGCGGTAAATATCCGCGATATCGCGCGGTAAATCGCTCAGTGTGAATGGGGCCTTAGGCCTTGTTCACACCGAGCGCGTTCCAGGAGCGGAGCAGTTACAGACCGGAGCAAAACTGCGTCCAATGTATTCCAATGGTATTTTGGGCTCTAGTTCACAGCGCAGCGTTCAGTTCCAGAGCATGTAAAAAAAACAACTGCAGCAGGCCCTATTTTACCTGCTCTGGAACGCATGTAAAGACATAAAAAAATGCATGCAAACGCCCTTTAACGCACCGAAAGCCCATTTTAAACTAAAAAAACGCGGCACAACCCACAGCAGTGCGTGTGCAGAAACTCATGCTGGTCTGCATTTGGTGTGAGCAAGCCCTTATAAGGAAGCCCGGGGATTGTTGTGTGTGTGTTTTCTATCGTGGAGCTCATGTATCATGTATAGCTCAGTGGACACAAAGACTCGATTCATTGTTAGTTGGATACATGTAGATATCCCAGATAGCGAGCAATTGAGCTGCAAGTTTGATGATGACTTGCTAAACTATTTGCTGGACTTGCCGAGCTTCACCATTGTGTTGCGCAATTACAGCCAGTCTGCATGGCAAGTCTCCAGATCAATGTACTTTGTAGCAGTGCTGTGTACACTGGCAGCGCTCTCGCTAACACCTGCAGGACTCTTGCTGGAGACTTGCCGAGCACATTTGCTACAAATTCAAAAAGTGTCGCCTAGAACTTGTGCTGCTGCGAGTGTTCTGCGAGTCTACAACCTGCCGGGGATGTGCGCAGCAAGTTAGAAAGAATTACAATGTAACCCGGACACAAGTCTGTGGCAAGTTATCCTCGCTATCTGGGATGTAGATGGCCATCTTTTGGGTTGGTTTTAAAGTGACATGAAACCCTCAGATTTTGTAACATAAAACAATTTCTGTAATGTGCTCCTTACTGTAATCCATGGTTGTTTCCCTTCTCTTTGCTGCTCTTCCTTTTAAATCCTCATGTCTTCTCATGCTGGGGGAGAACTTCTGTTTTGCAGCAGACTGCCTTGTCTCTGGAATGGATACACGGTGTCTGTGTGAAGGTTCACAACCTGAGCCAGCACTACAGGAAGAGGCACTCAGCCGCAAAGGGAAGTTCTCCCCCAGCATGAGAAGACATGAGGATTTAAAAGGAAGAGCAGCAAAGAGAAGGGAAACTACCATGGATTACAGTAAGGCGCACATTACAGTATTGGTTTATGTTACAAAATCTGAGAATGTCACTTTAATCCCCCGACTCGCATGTAGTCCGAGTCTTGTGAATATATCTAATCAGGTGCCTATTTGTTACTATGTAAAGAAGATTGTAGAACTTAATTGTAACGTGTGTGGCCAGCTTTTATAGTGATCGCAATTAGTGATGGGCTCTGGGGCGTGTTCGCAGCTCCACGTGACGGGAAGCTGACAGCGCCGCAGCGCAAATCACAGGTACTGAGACATTATCCCTGTCCGCAGCTGCAGAGATCGAGCAATGTCTCAGTGCCTGTGATTGGCGCTGTCAGCTTCCTGGCGGGCTCGGCGCGTGGAGCTGCGGACATGCCCGAGACCATCACTAATCGCAATGGGAAGTGACACTAGCAGCCTTCTCATTATAAATCACTCAATAAGAGGACACGGTCTGACTTTGGTGTTGGGAGCTGGGAGCATAGCGTGCTCTCTGGTGGTCCAACCCAATGCCCATCGCTCCCAGTCGGAGACGACTCGCATAACAGCTTGTATTGGAAATATCCCCTGCAGACATCTCAATGTATCCATAGTGTAAATAAAGAGAACCTACCTCCGGGAAGACTGAGCGGACCGCACAGTGTGCTTTCTACGTCGTTCCCCACCACTAAGATCTGCTTGGTGCACAGTTTCCACAGGCCGAAGTGGGCCACCTCGCAGGGCTGGGTGAAATCGTCCACCTTCGGGCTCATGACCGCCCAGTGGTTGCTCATAACGGCGGCCAGCATCAGGGACACCCCAATCAGGGTGATAAAGAAGGCGATCCGGATCTTCAGGGCTTTAAGTTCCTGCATGGTGGTGGTGGTGGTGTTTGGATCCTGGGGGTCTCTGAGTCTTTACGGGGGGTCTCGGGCTTCTCCTATACTATGCAGGGACCTCTCATCTACTGGCGTGTGTCTGTCAGGGATTTTTGGCTGGGATCGGGGAAGGGGCCGGACAAGTCTTGGAGCACACAGCTGTTGGGATCAGTCAGCACAGTTTATAGGCAGGCCCGGTGCTATGGGGGGCTTCTACATACTTCGACATGACTCTTCGTCTCCTTAATCACCCGCTTTGTCAGATGGGGAATTGTTCTACTTGCTGCTGATGAAGTGTTTGGCTTTATTTAATAAATAATGACATTGTTGCATCCTGCTCACGTCTGTGTATACAAACAGTTACTTCACTGAGAAATAAATATTTACTTTGTATTCGCAAACATTCAAGTAAACCCAATCGCTAAAATCTCAGATGATACTTTAAAGGAGAACTATGAGGGGGGAGTGGGGGGTGATTTTCACTCACCTCGTAGTTCTAGCCGACCTGTGACAATGAGACTGTCACAGGTCGGCTCAGTATATCGGGAGGTGAGAGAACACATACCGGCGTTCGCTCACCTCTCGATCCTGTCACGGCTCTCTGCCGTTACAGGGGGAGAGGCTGGGTTCCCCTCTCCCCGCTCCGATCTGCCTGCGCTGACTGGCGGAACGGACGGGGAGGGGGCGGGTACAGCTGGCTCTGCCTCTAAATAGGCGGAGCCAGCTGTCACACAGCTGGGCAGATCCCGACTTCTAAGTCGGGATCCGCTCCGGCGTCTCAGTATACCTCGAGCTGTAGCTCCCTATATACTGAGCTTAGGGTAACGGGAGGACGCTAGTTTGTGTCCTCCCTTGACACTTAGGAGAACTATGGGGTCAGTGTTTTTCCCCATAGTTCTCCTAAGGGAACTGGAGGACACAAACTAGCGTCCTCCCGTCACCCAAAGCTCAGGTATACTGAGACGCCGCAGCCGGGCCGGATCCTGACATAAGCGTTGAGATCCACCCAGCTGCGTGATTGACAGCTGGCTCTTCCTATCTAGAGGCAGAGCCAGCTGTACCCGCCCCCTCCCCCGTCCTTTCCGCCAGTCAGCGCTGGAGGATCGGAGAGGGGAGGGGGGAATCTCTGCAGGGAGCCGTGAGTGACGGTCATGGCTCTCTGCAGGGACAGGATCGAGAAGTGAGCGAGCGACGGTATGTGTTCCCTCACTTCCCGATCTATAGAGCTGACATGCAACAGTTTCATTGTCACACGTCGGCTAGAACTATGAGGAGGAGTGAAAATCACCCCCCTCATAGTTCTCCTTTAACATGTTCATGTCATTTCCAAACTTGTGTTCAATCTTCTTCAAATTTCCGCCTTTCATTATACTAATCCCTGGTGATCCTGCCACGGAGGTCCTTCCACTTCCACAGGAAGTTCAGCCACTTCCTGTTATAGGGGGGGGAACACTCTGTCCCTGTCTCTGACTACAAGTTTCAGCGTACATTACACAAACACGGTCCACTGTTGTCACCATCAGGAAACCAACCCTGGGAAATGTCGTGCAGCCATCGCTGGAGTGCATGCAGGCAGGAAGTGGCTGCAGGAGCAAAGGATGAAATAGAGGTAATAACAATATTTAATACAAAATGCCAAACAAATGACAAATGTTTATGATACACAGTGCTTATGAAACTTTAGTCACAGGACCAATATTATCTATATGTAAAAACCATACTGCTTGTTTTGTGGCTCAGGAAGTCCTCAGTTAGAGGAGAGTAAAGAACAGACATTTGCTTTATGTTCTGGTCACTCTCCAAACACAAAACAAATCCAACGCCTATTCTTTACCAGAAAGGCAAATGTTACGTCACGCTGATCTGGTGTCTGCAAGGTTTGGTTGGTAACTTGCACGGCTTGCCAAACTCCTCAATTACAGGGCGCCCCAAACACGCATTAAATGCTCAGAAGACATTCAGCAAGTGTTTTTTTCCGGCACTCAGACCGCATGGTTCTCCTTATACAAACCCGTTGCACAAAGCAGTCTCAGAGCCTCGGGTAACACTTTGCAAAGGTCTGCTAAATGCATCTAAAACCCGTCGCACACGCTATGAAGAGTATTCACAAAGTTCTCTCTCATTGGGAGAGGTCAGGGGGTCTCAGGTAGTTGTGAGTGGAAGGTAGCAGTCATGTGATATATTATCAATAGGGTGTAAATGTGTCCACAACCCGTCATCTCTACTGCTAAACGTACGTGTCTCCAGTGCAGCTGTTGCAGCTTTCTATTTACTTTGTTTTTTGACTCTTGTTAGCGGTTCTAAATGTTGGAAGCGGTTCTAAACGCTGGAAGCGGTTCTAAATGTTGGAAGCGGTTCTAAACAATGGAAGCGGTTCTAAATGTTGGAAGCGGTTCTAAACGCTGGAAGCGGTTCTAAATGTTGGAAGCGGTTCTAAATGTTGGAAGCGGTTCTAAACGTTGGAAGCGGTTCTAAACGTTGGAAGCGGTTCTAAACGTTGGAAGCGGTTCTAAACGCTGGAAGCGGTCCTAAACGTTGGAAGCGGTTCTAAACGTTGGAAGGGGTCCTAAACGTTGGAAGCGGTCCTAAACGTTGGAAGCGGTCCTAAACGTTGGAAGGGGTCCTAAACGTTGGAAGGGGTCCTAAACGTTGGAAGGGGTCCTAAACGTTGGAAGCGGTCCTAAATGTTGGAAGCACTTCCAAATGTTAGGATTGGTTCTAAACGTTGGGAGAGGTTAGAAACATTGGGAACAGTTCTATTCATTGGGAGCAGTTGTAAACGTTTGGAGTGGTTCTAAATGTTGGGAACTGTTGTAACTGTGAGGGAACGGTTGCCCGGTGCTGTCGGAATACCTGGACAGTGACTGCAGCTGATGACTATTAGATGGAAGGTGATTGTAATGTATGCGGCCGCCATTGAGCTCCGCTAGTTTTTGTCACACATAATTTTGGATTTCACTATAAACTACTTGGCGTAATCCGATCGTCCTTCTTCTGAGGAGGCGCAGCGTCTGAGTCACAGCCACCGCTCCCGCGGTCTAAATCTGACTCACCCTGATCAGATGGAGAAAACAACTGTGAAGATTGCATGTTGACACAGCCAGGCAGACCTGTCATCTCCGCTCACCACACCGGGGATGGCCCTCCCCCCCCCATCCCTCTCCTCTTGACAACATTTTCTGGGGACTTGTCTCTGCCAAACCTGTGTGGCCAAACTTGTCGCCGATGTTTTCTTCAGCCCATTTATACTTTGTTACATATTTTTATATCTGGCGAGCAATGAAAATGCCTTTCGTCTGTTGTCACCATCACACAATGTCAATGTAAACTAGGCCATGCTTCTGCTCCGTTGAGTTTTCGAGTTTTCAGCATGATAATATGGAGTGATATCTCACATGGAATGTGAGATTGGGAAAATCTCCCTCTACCTGTGGACTGCTTGGGGGGACTGTATTATCAGGTTGCTCCAGCACTGCTTCTGTACCCTGGGGACTGTCCTTGTGTCCTGGCTATTGTAGGAGGATTCTTCAGGACTAAATATGTACCATGAGGACTGTTCTGGGGTTCTGTCTATTACACGAGGCTGCTCTGTGGATCTGGCTATAACGGGGGACTGCTCTAGGTACCTTGCTATAATGGGTGTTCTGGGGTTCTGGCTATAACAAGGGGCTGTTCTGGGGACCTGACTATAACCGAGGGCTGTTCTGGGGACCTGACTATAACCGAGGGCTGTTCTGGGGACCTGGCTATAACTGCGGTGTTCTGGGGTTCTGGCTATAACAGGGGACTGCTCTGGGGATCTGGCTATAATGGCTGTTCTGGTGACCTGACTATAACCGAGGGCTGTTCTTGGGACCTGACTATAACCGAGGGCTGTTCTTGGGACCTGACTATAACCGAGGGCTGTTCTGGGGACCTGGCTATAACCGAGGGCTGTTCTTGGGATCTGACTATAACCGAGGGCTGTTCTGGGGACCTGGCTATAACAGAGGGCGGTTCTGGGGTTCTGTCTATTACACGAGGCTGCTCTGGGGACCTGGCTATAACGGGGGACTGCTCTAGGTACCTTGCTATAATGGGTGTTCTGGGGTTCTGGCTATAACATAGGGCTGTTCTGGGGTTCTGGCTATAATGGGTGTTCTGGGGACCTGGCTATAACAGAGGGCGGTTCTGGGGTTCTGGCTATAACGGGACTGTTCTGGGGTTCTGGCTATAATGGGTGTTCTGGGGACCTGGCTATAACTGCGGTGTTCTGGGGTTCTGGCTATAACAGGGGACTGCTCTGGGGATCTGGCTATAATGGCTGTTCTGGTGACCTGGCTATAACAAGGGGCTGTTCTGGGGACCTGACTATAACCGAGGGCTGTTCTGGGGACCTGACTATAACCGAGGGCTGTTCTGGGGACCTGGCTATAACAAGGGGCTGTTCTGGGGACCTGGCTATAACCGAGGGCTGTTCTGGGGACCTGACTATAACCGGGGGCTGTTCTGGGGACTTGGCTATAACCGAGGGCTGTTCTGGGGACCTGGCTATAACCGAGGGCTGTTCTGGGGACCTGGCTATAACAAGGGGCTGTTTTGGGTTTCATCCATATAACAGGGGCTGTTCTGGGGCTTTGTCTATAACAGAGGGCTGTAATAGGGTTCTGGCTATAACAAGGGGCTGGTTTGGATTTCGTGGGTATAACAGGGGCTGTTTTGGGTTTCTGGATGTAGTGAGTGGCTACAGTCAAGGAGCTGTTTTTAGGCAAACCTGAATGGACGAACCCCTTTTGTAAAAGCTCCTCTGCCTGTGTCATGTCATTATTTTAGAATACAATGCTGCTGTTGGAGGTAGCATTGGGTCTTCTATCCATTCAGGTGTACAGACCACCCAACAACAGAGCGGAGAGATGATTTCATGTTTCCATGAACAATAGTGAGTCTTCGGACTCCTCTGATCTGCTCCTGCAGTGGCCGCACCCCTCCCCCCTACAGTTCTCTTGTTGAATTGGGTTATGAATGTCCAGAGGTGGCCAGAAGAAGGACACAAAATTAGAAAGAACATTGGCACAATTTGTAAATTCTGAGACTTGGGTCTGCCCCCCCGCTGCCCTAGGCACTGGCACACCATTGTGGTGAATACAGACCAGGCTGCAGTCGTTCCGGATGGCTGCTTTGTGCCCCCAGCCATGTTGGTGGGGCTGCTGTGTTCGTCTACGCCGCCCCCCCCCCCTCCTTATCCAGTGTTCCCCACCCCTGTATATTGTGTGGAGCTGGCTGAGCAGAGCGCCGAGTGGATTTTGTGGCTGTGACTAATGTAATGGGATCATTATAGCGGGAACGCCTTATCGGCATGGGGTAATATTTCTAGACCAGCAGTTCAGGAATTGGTGAGCTTCTTGTTTTACACAGCATCGGAGAACGCATCTGGCATCATTGCGAGCGCAGCGACCTCTTCTGAGGTTACGCACGCGGAATGAATTGCCTCGCAGCTGAAATAATGATTCCTCGGCCGGCGCACTCTCCCATTTTTAGGCAGAAAGTGGACTTATTTCACTTCCTATAAATATAGATTGCTGCAGCTGGGTGTCCCCGGACTCCGCTCCGTGTGAGATCACTCGGAGTGTGACACCCCCCCCCCCATTACAATACCAGACGACACCAATACAGCATGAGGAGCATCAGACCAATGGGCCCTCTATGGCCACATTCCTCCGGGGGTCTGATTCCAAATGTTCTTCTGGAGATTTCTGGAACGTTACAAAGTATCAAATAACTTAGAAATATACCTGAAGAGGTGAGCGGAGGGCAATGGTGTGCCATTGAGGACTGCCATAGACGGGAGGATCTCCTTTTGATGCCATCAGATGACGAAACGCCGGGGCTGCCATTCTTCCTGATAGAAGGAGGAGAATGATAATAGAGGATGTTTGCTTGTATGTGATTGGATGATTGAAGTGAACACAATGTCACCTGGTTCAATAAACTAAATGAACATTTATTTGTAATGTGAAAACACACTTTTTACAAATTGAAAAATCTTTATTTGTTTATTATTAAAAAAACATTTGGAAAGAGAAGATAAATGTAGACCGATTCAACCTTTTTTTTTTTTTTTTAGCATTTTCTCTTAACCTAGGCTGTGTGGCGGCAGAGAGGTGAGGGGGCGGGGAGGTGAAGGCGGAAAGTTGAGCGTGGAGAGGTGAGCACAGGGAGGTGGGGGCAGGAACGTGAGGGCAGAAAGGTTAGGGTGCAGGGAGGTGAGCGCGCAGGGAGGTGAGCGCGCAGGGAGGTGAGCGCGCAGGGAGGTGAGCGCGCAGGGAGGTGAGGGCAGAGAGGTGAGGGCAGAGAGGTGAGGGCAGAGAGGTGAGGGCAGAGAGGTGAGGGCAGAGAGGTGAGGGCAGGGAGGTGAGGGCAG
>NW_017308452.1:160214-161695 GCF_000935625.1 Nanorana parkeri | reverse complement strand
GAGGGCAGGGAGGTGAGGGCAGAGAGGTGAGAGGTCAGGGAGGTGAGGTCAGGGAGGGCAGAGAGGTGAGAGCAGAAAGGTGAGGGGGCAGGGAGGTGAAGGTGGGGGCAGGGAGGTGAGCACAGGGAGGTGAGGGCAGAGAGTAATATTTAGTGGCTGAATTGAAAACAACCAAAAAAAGAGCTGCAGTGTTTGGAGGCAGGAGGCGACAATAGGGGACAACTGGCACAGCCGTCACCTCTGACACCAAATTACAACATATTTGCAGAAAACAAGCAGCAGTCGGGTTTTTCGTTAATGGAAAATCTGTTTTTTCTTTTTTATGTTCCTGTAAAAGAAGATATTTCAGTACATTTGTCTGAATAAAAACATGGGCGCTTCAACTTTTCAAATAGATATTGAGCTTATAAATTCTTATGGTACCTGAGCTCGGGGGTGACCCATGATAGAGTACATTGGCCAAAAAGGTTGGGGGACTAACTCTTTGTTAATTGTAAATCCTTGCTGCTTACTCGTGCTTTAATTAGCCAATCATCACCATCTCACTAATGTAGGACCAAGAGTAAAAAAAAAGGCCTCCAATCCATATATGCAGGGCCAGATTTCCCACAAGGCCAACCAAGGCCCGGCCTAGGGGCAGCAGGGAGTAGAGGGGCAGCAGGGGTGTGGAATTCCTATTTCCCAAAGCCCAGGACATGTAGTTCCGGGCGGGTAGTTTGTTTTCTACATGTAGCCCGGCTTTGGGCAAGCAGAGCTAAATGTACAGCGTGGAAGCCGCCGCTTGTTTTCTACAAGTGATCTCTGTGATGTCGTCTGGATCACTTGTATGCGGACTGCCTACAGGGGGGCGCATTGAGGAACCTGGCCTTGGGGCAGCAGAGCGAGAAATTCCGGCCCTGCATATATGATACCCTATGCCCTTGCTATCCTATTGGGTATTCCGTGGATGGTGAGAAGGGTTGGATAATAATTGTGTCTGTCACTGTAAGCAGTTATCAGCCAGTTCTTCTCTTGGGGCCCATGTTCTATAGATGTTCAGCAAGAGCTTAGTGCAGCCAGATCTTTCAGCTTTGGACAGACACATGAATTACCAGATACTTAGTTGCACAGGGATCAGGCTAAGTATAGGCTGGTGCCAACCAAGCGAATGCTAACATGTACCCATCAGGTCATGTCATCTTATCAAACAGTAGACAGTAGAGAGGCATCATGGCACACTCACAAGTCAGCATGTAAAAAAACTTGTCTCACCACTAAGGTCAATAACAGAGGTTTGGATACACGCCTTCTGCAGAAAATGTGAAAGCCGCACAGCCGCGCCAAGGCACCTCTTAAGGCCGTGACACACTGCACGCGAAGCCGCGCAGAGCGAAGCAAAGCTATCCGGCACGGAGCTTTGCGTGCAGTGTGTGAGCTGAGTGCCGTCAGATGATTGACAGCACCTTCAGCCAATCGGCTCGTCCGTAACAGCCTGCCAGCTG
>NW_017308452.1:155052-160017 GCF_000935625.1 Nanorana parkeri | reverse complement strand
GGCGGTTTTATACGCGCGAGCCGATTGGATGAAGTTGAAATTGTTCATCTCGGCACGCTCAGCTCCGCGAGCTCTCGCAAGCTGAGGTGCCGAGCAGAAAATTACATGACACACTGCTCGCAAAGGCAGCGCGCCCCCGCTCGGCGCTGCTTCGCCTGCAGTGTGTCACGGCCTTTATAGTGCGGTCCTAACTCTAAACTATGAGAGTCTCCATCTTGGAGCACATGGGGGCAGAAGATTTCAAATGGGGTGCAGGTTTGTCACGAGGAAGCCCAGCCTCCTTAAAGGTACAGAAACACACAAGGGATCCCGCACATCCCAATGGCAGCTGAGAACCCCCAGGCTTCCTCCTGGGGAACCTGCACCCAATTTGAAATCTTCTGCCCCCATGTGCTCCAAGATGGAGACTCTCGTAGTTTAGAGTTAGGACCGCACTATAAGAGGTGCCTTGGCGCGGCTGTGCGGCTTTCACATTTTCTGCAGAAGACGTGTATCCAAACCTCTGTTATTGACCTTAGTGGTGAGACAAGTTGTTTTACATGCTGACTTGTGAGTGTGCCATGATGCCTTTCTGCTGTCTACTGTCCAAAGCCCATTTCGTGTGCACCGCGCTGTATAGTTGGTGACAAATTGTTGAGTGCGTTTGTCATTTGTTTTGCTTGATCTTATCAAACGTGTCTTATCTAAGGGGATCATTGTATCCAAATTCTGCAAAATTGCTACAAAAGCTAGGAAATGAATCAGAATTTAGGCTCCTCTGCCGAGCACAATATTCATTTGACATTTTGCGTCTCAGAAAATGACTTCTATACAGCGGCGGAATAATACCATAAAATCGTACAAAAGGCTTTTGCGTGGTTTTTTTTTTTTTTTTGTCATGAACGTTTGGATTTTAGCCGTTTTTCGATATGCTTTAGTTTCACGTACCACCCAATACTAGAATGAGGCAAAACCAAGAGGTGTATGATCCAACCAGTCAGGTGCTGGTTTTCTGAATGTCAGATGTGACCAAGCTTATTACAGTTCTTGGTAAAAGTATTGCACTAATTAATGGGATGTTGCAGGAGATGGTTGGGGAGTTGTCCACTGCTAGGACTTCATATCTCAATCAGTCAAGTCATTATGTGAGGTGTTTAAACTATTTATACACCAGAACAGTCAAAGATTCTAGTACATATTCTTGTACATCACAGTAAGACACAGGTAACTACCACAACAGAGGACTCAGTAGGAAGATGGAACAAGAGTTTGGAGTTCCTGAGGTAATTGGGATGGTAGCTTTCATGTCTTTGCATTGTTCAGCTGAACAGTAGCTTGTTGGCCTAGACCAGGGGCGCCCCTCAGGTAGATGGTGATCGTAGCTCTCAGAGCTGATGCTGGTGGATCAGGAAGGGGGGGGGGAATACCAAGCTTATTACAGTTCTTGGTAAAAGTATTGCACTAATTAATGGGATGTTGCAGGAGATGGTTGGGGAGTTGTCCACTGCTAGGACTTCATATCTCAATCAGTCAAGTCATTATGTGAGGTGTTTAAACTATTTATACACCAGAACAGTCAAAGATTCTAGTACATATTCTTGTACATCACAGTAAGACACAGGTAACTACCACAACAGAGGACTCAGTAGGAAGATGGAACAAGAGTTTGGAGTTCCTGAGGTAATTGGGATGGTAGCTTTCATGTCTTTGCATTGTTCAGCTGAACAGTAGCTTGTTGGCCTAGACCAGGGGCGCCCCTCAGGTTGATGGTGATCGTAGCTCTCAGAGCTGATGCTGGTGGATCAGGAAGGGGGGGGGGAATGGCGGCCCCTTTATTCCATGTTGGTATATTTATCTCGCTGTGCACACATGATTACCTATTAGCCTGAGTCTGCTGAGCCGAGCTCCCTGACACCGTTCTGGGGGATACTGGGGGTTGTAGTGCTATGTATTACATCAAAGAATATTAGCTTACACAGCCTGTTACACTGTCTGCAAAATGCAGCAAGGTGAGCCAGGAGAGAGAGCGAGGAGAGAGAGCAAGGAGAGCGAGAGGAGAGACAGCCAGGAGAGCGAGAGGAGAGACAGCCAGGAGAGCGAGCGAGGAGAGACAGCCAGGAGAGAGAGAGGAGAGACGGCCAGGAGAGAGAGAGGAGAGACAGCCAGGAGAGAGAGCAAGGAGAGACAGCCGGGAGAGAGAGAGGAGAGACAGCGGGGAGAGACAACCAGGAGAGACAGTCAGGAAAGAGAGAGAGAGGAGAGACAGCCAGGAGAGAGAGAGGAGAGACGGCCAGGAGAGAGAGAGCGAGGGAGGTTTTTTTTTCCGTTGGTAGATCTCATGTAGCTTGTCATTAGAAAAGTAGATCATAACACAAAAAAATGTGGGCACCCCTGGCTTAGACTCTGGGACCTAGAGCGAGATAGTAAGGTGGCTTCCAAAGGCATATCTGTTGAAACAAATGCCCAGGTGGACGGTGGTGTCCCAATGTTATAAGCATTTTGTAATGGACTGAAGTTGAATACCCAACCAAGGAAAATGATGGGTACTGTCTGTGAGACTTTTGACATCCATCATGGAAAGGTATTCCCATAATGACGCAATATATTGGAGAGCCTGTGTTTTGGTAGCTACCTGTAGAGGACGCACTACAGATCTGTTATAAATGTGGACCTGTAGCTTTCTCAGACACCATAAATAAGCATAATTATCCTATTCTTCTTTGACCCATATTATCCATTACCGGACCCGGTTTCCATAGGCAACTAACAATAATAACATAGGAACCCGGGCACAGTTTCGAAGCAATAGTGTAATTAGAAAAGAACTTAGGTTGAACTCGAAGGACATGTGTCTTTTTTTTTTCAACCTGATTAACTATGTAACCATGTAAGAACAGTCTTGAAAAAAGTACAAAATTGGTAAACATCGCGTGAAAAGGGTGTTATAGATACGAAGGATTTCCGGATCCGTCTATATGTGTTCAGATTTCCTAATCGGATTCTTTGATAATTTAAGTCTAACCTTCACAATACAGAATACGTCCTTTTTTTTTTTTGTATTTATTATTTGTCCCCATTGAGATAATACGAGCCAAAAGGGGACAAATGAGATCCATGGCAATGGGGAGAGCTACATCATTGTAACAGTTATTTGGTCTTTTGGAATTCTTTTTCTCAATCAAGAAAGTATGTAAAATCCTTGATTTTGTTTTTGTATCACTTTTCTCTAATATTATTTTGAATCCATAGTTGTTGATTTTGGTGTTTTTCATGTAGAGTTGTATCATTTTTTTTTTAGTAAGTTGATTATGCAGCATATGCATTAGATTGGCCCCTATATTCTGTTTTAGCATTGTTCATGGTAACAGTCATAGTTCCAAACAGTCAGGATCCAGATATGTAGGGCAGTGCCTGGTCAGTCTGTGCGTTTTTCCTACAAAGACCGGGAGAAGGGGGGGAAATCAAGTGAGCTGAACATAAAATCCACAGTGTCTGTCTTGGGCCACCCAGACAGATCAACACTTGAGTCTCTCCAGTCATATATGTTGACTACCTTTTTCCAGTGCATCTCATTGTGCGTGTACCACTGATCATCCTAACCAGTCATAGGTGCAGCAAGCAGAGTGTCCCGACTCCCGTGCACTCTGTTTAGTTATTTTCATTCTATCATCCACCAGTTATAAGCGGAGGCCATAGTGGTAAGTTTTTTTGCTTTGGAGCTTCAAAAACAATAAAACAGGGTTGGCAATACAAATTCAACATGGCTTATTCAGGCAAAAGCAGTTCAGGGCAAATCCACTCTTCTTTACAAAACGTTTTAATGTCCAGCAGAATCTCCTGCGTTCTTCCTGACGCAGGAAACCAAAAGTGCACAGCTTTATACTTTGTATGGAAGGAACGAACAATGAACAGAGTCTACAAACGTTTGGTTAGGAGGACACAAATCCACTGCAACTGTCTTCTGGGAAGGGGGCGTGTGGAGCGCGAGCTTATCCATCCTTCCTGTACTCTTTTTCCTTAGGCAGCACTTTCATGTAACACTGCTTCGGGGTTTTGGTGGCACCATTGTGGTCGTCTTTTCCATGAATGTCCACTTTTGTGGCTTTCCTTTTTTCTATATAAAATCCTCTCGGGATCAGCAATCCATAATCAAACCGGGGTGGTCCTTCGATTAACTACGTTGATGTTGAACCCTCCCTTCAGTTCTTTCTGGAAGCAGTTGTGCACTTGCATGAAATTGCCGTCTTGGTCCGGGTTGAAACTGGCCGCTGTGGTGATTTTCAAAGGTTCCCTAGAAAGTGTGTACATGGAGATCTCGCCCATCGGAATGGTCGTGGCATATTTAATTCCAACCGGGGACACTTCCCGAGAAGGAGAAGCTTCGGTGGAGCGGGAGCTGGACCTCGACCTCCTCCTGCGGTACCTGTAGCTTGGCATCCTGGCGTACGGGGAGGATAAGCTTTTGAGGAATTCCCTTTTCAACTTAAACCTGATCTCTTTGTTCCTTTCAATGTAAATATTTACAGCCAACACTCCTATAGTCTCGGCCACGATGAAGGACAAGGCGCCGAAATAAAACGACCAGCCGTAGTTGTAATGGTTCTTCTTATCTTCATCTTTCTTGTCGCTGGGATCCCCCGCATTGCTGGATATGTACACGATGATGCCGATGATGTTGCTGAGCCCTACAAGGGGTACGGAACATGTGTTACATTGATGAAAGGAAAAGACTATGTAAGGCATTAGGTGTTACGGATGATAACACTTAGAGGTGCACCGACATGGAAATTTCAAAACCGAAATAAAAAAATTGTCGGGCCAAAACTGAAAATGTTTTTTATTTTATTTTTTTAACATTTTAAAATATTTTTTACTTTATTTTTTTATAATTTTTTTATATTTTATTTTTTATTGATTATTTTTTTATTAAATATTTTTCTTTTTTACTTTGCTTTTAGGGGCTTTGGGGAAATATTGGGGGTCTAA
>NW_017308452.1:152207-153779 GCF_000935625.1 Nanorana parkeri | reverse complement strand
GCGTCAGAGAAGCCCAGAGCCCTCGGAGACGCACAGAGCCCTCAGAGACGCACAGAGCCCTCGGAGACGCACAGAGCCCTCGGAGACGCACAGAGCCCTCGGAGACACACACAGGGCCCTCAGAGACACACACGGGGCCCTCAGAGACACACACGGAGCCCTCAGAGACACACAGAGCCCTCAATCTCTTTTTGTGTATCCTCAGTTATGAATTTACAGGAATTCTCTATACTGAGTGTTCCTGATCATTCATAACATGAGGACAGAGTATGAGTTACTATAACCACAATCATGAATGGACAGGAAGTGATGTAGATGATGATATAGATCACTTCCCATTCATTCATAATTGAGGATATAGTAACCATACTCTGTCCTCAATTATGTACAAACACTCAGCGATCACTGATCGCTGAGTGTTTGCTCTCGCTCTCCATCCTGACATGCTGTCACAGGAGGCTGAGCGAGCGGTGCAGGGAGGAGAGCTCCGCCTCCTGTGACAGCATGGCCTGTCTCAGCCCCCACACGGCTCTGCCGGACAGTGATAGGAGGCTGAGCGAGCTGTTTAGGGAGGAGAGCTCAGCCTCCTGTGACAGCATGGCCTGTCTCCGCCCCCACACGGCTGTGCCGGACCGCGATAGGAGGCTGAGCGGTGTTGGAGGAGAGACGCCGGCCGCTCACGGCGCTCTCCTCTTTCAGCCTTCGGCCGGCTCTCACAGTTTCTCTCCTCACCACTGGGACACAGAGCAGCGCCCAGTGGGGAGGAAAGATATCACGGATGCGCAGCTGTATCGGCAGAAAAATGGCATTTAGCCAAAAGTGCCATTTTCGGCCCATATGTTTGGGCGGCCAATTTATCGGCGCATCCCTAATAGCACTGGTTATACACTGCTGGTTTGCTTCCCCGAAACGTCGTTGTTCTATGTTACAGAAGATGATGTACCCAACTACTGCTGGCCTCTTCTTCTGTAAAGGTCTCATCATTGGGAACATCTACCAGTATGTCGACCACCTAGTCTGCAGTTATCGTGTCAGCAAAGATGTTGGGGCCTTGTAATGTGACTCATCAACCCCATGAGAACTTACTGCATCTTATTGTGGATCTGTACTCTGCAGGTGGGGCCCAAAAAAAAGTCGGGATAGGACAAAGGACTAGTCACCAGTGTGGCCTGTAGGCTCTCTCTCAGACTTAACCTTTTGTGTGTTTTAGCCAATGGGGGAGGTCGGGGGATAGGCTTGTTATGAGCCATTTCTTAGGTGTCTTGTAGGAGCTTCTATCGAAGGCTATGGGCAGGGCTGTAGCTACCATGGGGCGAGTGAGGCACTCGCCTCAGGCGCAGCTAAGAGGGGGCGTAGCCAGGGCCAGCCTGGCTGCGCCCCCTCGCCCCTGTTACCATGGCGAGCACAGGGCGCCATTGGCAACAGGGGCGCCAGACGTCCAACACAGCTTCTCCTCGCATTCCCACTGCATGGGCAGAGGACTCTGTGTCCTCAATGTCTTTTTCTATTTCAAAAGGGAAATGGCAAGGGTCTGTTTAGACCCCTGACATTTCCTCAAAGCCCCCAGAACCC
>NW_017308452.1:132165-152103 GCF_000935625.1 Nanorana parkeri | reverse complement strand
CACACACACACACACACACACACACACACTATTAGACGTGCAAAGACTAAATGAACGGAAACTAAAAATGTTTTCATTAGTTTCGTCAAATGAAACAAATTTGTATGCTATTTGGTGCCGCCATCCTGGAGGCGGGGCGCATGGCGTCACATGACGCCGTGCGTGGCATAGGGTGACATAACACGTCTGTTGGGGGGGGGGCACAATTTTCTGTTCTTGCCTCGGGCGAAAAAGGAGCTAGCTACGCCTCTGGCTATGGGGACAGAAATGTGTCATTGTACCGTAATGTACTTCAAGCTCCAAGCAGCACAAAGCTCAGATTGTGATCACAAGGAACCGGGACCATTGAATTTCTTCGTGTTGATATTGTGTCGCGCTTCAGGAAACATGCAACAGAAAACTGGGGTGTGAATTGGGGACTGGCTTCGCTTGGTGCATGCTTGAGAGAGTGTTGTGGTCGTCTGATCAGTGACACAAGCAGGAGAATAGCATTGTCAGAGGAGTGTCAGCAGTGGCGCCCCCTACCTGCACATGTCGTACAGCGATGGGGGTAATTACAGATCATCGTCATGTCCTGCTTACCGGCAGCTACGAAGAGTATCCCAGCGCTGAGTATGATGTTATTCCTCCGCTTATAAATCCTCCCGGCGCCAACACACAGGCCGCCCAGTAACAGGAGGATGGTGCTGAGTATGGGGAAGACGCTGGAGGCGCGGACGATGCCTGGGGATGACAATACAATGATCATTGACCGGTGTGCCTTCAACATTTCCCATCACCGGCAGAACAATACCCCGCCCCCTCCTTCCATGTGATAACTCTGCTTCATCCTTAAAGCATCACTCCATCTGTGACTTCTTATCTTGTGTTGTGAATAATGGAGAGGAGATGGTGAATAATGGAGAGGAGATGGTGAATAAGGGAGAGGAGACAGTGAATAATGGAGAGGAGATGGTGAATAAAGGAGAGGAGATGGATATGGTGAATAATGGAGAGGAGATGGATATGGTGAATAATGGGAGAGGAGACGGTGAATAATGGAGAGGGTATGGTGAATAATGGAGAGGAGACGGTGAATAATGGAGAGGAGACGGTGAATAATGGAGAGGAGATGGTGAATAAAGGAGAGGAGACCGGGAATAATGGAGAGGAGATGGTGAATAATAGAGAGAGGACGGTGAATAATGGAGAGGAGATGGATATGGTGAATAATGGAGAGGAGATGGTGAATAATGGAGAGGAGATGGATATGGTGAATAATGGAGAGGAGATGGATATGGTGAATAATGGGAGAGGAGACGGTGAATAATGGAGAGGGTATGGTGAATAATGGAGAGGAGACGGTGAATAATGGAGAGGAGACGGTGAATAATGGAGAGGAGATGGTGAATAAAGGAGAGGAGACCGGGAATAATGGAGAGGAGATGGTGAATAATAGAGAGAGGACGGTGAATAATGGAGAGGAGATGGATATGGTGAATAATGGGAGAGGAGACGGTGAATAATGGAGAGGAGATGGTGAATAAAGGAGAGGAGACCGGGAATAATGGAGAGGAGATGGTGAATAAAGGAGAGGAGACCGGGAATAATGGAGAGGAGATGGTGAATAAAGGAGAGGAGACCGGGAATAATGGAGAGGAGATGGTGAATAAAGGAGAGGAGACCGGGAATAATGGAGAGGAGATGGTGAATAAAGGAGAGGAGACCGGGAATAATGGAGAGGAGATGGTGAATAAAGGAGAGGAGACCGGGAATAATGGAGAGGAGATGGTGAATAAAGGAGAGGAGACCGGGAATAATGGAGAGGAGATGGTGAATAAAGGAGAGGAGACCGGGAATAATGGAGAGGAGATGGTGAATAAAGGAGAGGAGACCGGGAATAATGGAGAGGAGATGGTGAATAAAGGAGAGGAGACCGGGAATAATGGAGAGGAGATGGTGAATAAAGGAGAGGAGACCGGGAATAATGGAGAGGAGATGGTGAATAAAGGAGAGGAGACCGGGAATAATGGAGAGGAGATGGTGAATAAAGGAGAGGAGACCGGGAATAATGGAGAGGAGATGGTGAATAAAGGAGAGGAGACCGGGAATAATGGAGAGGAGATGGTGAATAAAGGAGAGGAGACCGGGAATAATGGAGAGGAGATGGTGAATAAAGGAGAGGAGACCGGGAATAATGGAGAGGAGATGGTGAATAAAGGAGAGGAGACCGGGAATAATGGAGAGGAGATGGTGAATAAAGGAGAGGAGACCGGGAATAATGGAGAGGAGATGGTGAATAAAGGAGAGGAGACCGGGAATAATGGAGAGGAGATGGTGAATAAAGGAGAGGAGACCGGGAATAATGGAGAGGAGATGGTGAATAAAGGAGAGGAGACCGGGAATAATGGAGAGGAGATGGTGAATAAAGGAGAGGAGACCGGGAATAATGGAGAGGAGATGGTGAATAAAGGAGAGGAGACCGGGAATAATGGAGAGGAGATGGTGAATAAAGGAGAGGAGACCGGGAATAATGGAGAGGAGATGGTGAATAAAGGAGAGGAGACCGGGAATAATGGAGAGGAGATGGTGAATAAAGGAGAGGAGACCGGGAATAATGGAGAGGAGATGGTGAATAAAGGAGAGGAGACCGGGAATAATGGAGAGGAGATGGTGAATAAAGGAGAGGAGACCGGGAATAATGGAGAGGAGATGGTGAATAAAGGAGAGGAGACCGGGAATAATGGAGAGGAGATGGTGAATAAAGGAGAGGAGACCGGGAATAATGGAGAGGAGATGGTGAATAAAGGAGAGGAGACCGGGAATAATGGAGAGGAGATGGTGAATAAAGGAGAGGAGACCGGGAATAATGGAGAGGAGATGGTGAATAAAGGAGAGGAGACCGGGAATAATGGAGAGGAGATGGTGAATAAAGGAGAGGAGACCGGGAATAATGGAGAGGAGATGGTGAATAAAGGAGAGGAGACCGGGAATAATGGAGAGGAGATGGTGAATAAAGGAGAGGAGACCGGGAATAATGGAGAGGAGATGGTGAATAAAGGAGAGGAGACCGGGAATAATGGAGAGGAGATGGTGAATAAAGGAGAGGAGACCGGGAATAATGGAGAGGAGATGGTGAATAAAGGAGAGGAGACCGGGAATAATGGAGAGGAGATGGTGAATAATGGAGAGGAGATGGTGAATAGTGGAGAGAGGAGGTTTATTGCCATCTGCGTCCTTCTTTCCTAGTGACTAGAACATTCCCCTCCATTTCTTGTATGGGGACAGGAAGTGAAGGAAAATCTCCCTAATGGTGTCACAGAAATACAAACCTCACAGTAATTCTAACTCTTCCCTTCTCTATCCAACTCTAAAATCCACAGCTTTCTTTATAACAATCCATGGTTCCTACAAATCCCATCATGCCTCTGGGAGTCAGGCCAGTAACTGTCAGTCATGCAATACCTCATGGGACTTGTAGTTCCACGACAGCTGGAGGGCCCGGAGTGGCCCACCCCTGCATTGGAGTCTAGGAGTGGCCATTTCAACACATGACACAGACATGATCCGCTGCTGTCGCCATCAGGAAACCAGCCTTGGGAAATGTCGTGCAGCCATCACTGGAGTGCATGTAGACGGGAAGTGGGTACAAAGAGGCTGCAGGAGATCAGCAGCACCGAGATGGAACAAATTATGAAAATTAAAGGTGCAATTAGACTGCAATGGTACTCGGAGCAAAGAGCAACCTAAATGTTGTCCAGGTTGAGTTAAGACTTGCTGTAATCCATCTTTCACCGACTCCTTACCCGTTTCCACAACTTGCGCAGCGGGCCATCTTGTGCTATGGCTCCTCCTATAATGGGCGTGGCAAGACCTCGATCCAATAAACAGGCAACCGGTTATGTGTGATAAATTGGTTAAGCGGGAAGATACGTTTGAAACATTGTAACAATATCTGCAGCTGTGTTTCATGCAATCAAATACTTTCTTTTCACTGTTTGCATTCGTTCTCCTTTTTTTTACTTGGATTCATCTTCATTTTGTGCTTTTTATTCCTCCCCCCCAGGTCTGAATCTGATGCAAGAACGACCCGCTGGAGACATCCCCGACACAAACTGCAGCTTAAAGGTACAGTAACGCTGGATTCTTCCTTCCATAACGAGTGAGGTGTATGACCCGCAGCCCCATTTCTTCAGCTCCTCTAGGGAGGGAGGGGGCGGCTGTATTATATCGCAGAACGACCAGCCGCCTTTTAATATGATATTAATAACACTTTACGATCAGAGCAGGTGGAGTCTCTGCTGTATAATTGAGATACGATGTTTTATTGAAGGTAAAAAGTAATTATGAGCGGAGTACATTATTTCCCCAAAGCACTCTCGGTACATTTCCAGATCCCCCCCCTTCACCGACTCCTGCTGACATTTAACGACGTCCAGTAATTATTCCTCCCAGCTCTGAGCCGGTGAGACCCCGAGCGCCACGGCATTTTGTCTGGCGGAGTCCGGTTTCTGTATAATTAAAGCTGGTTTTGGCAAAGGTAGCAACACTTTCTAATTGTGAAGGGCAGATAAACAGGAGGGGGGGGGGGGGGGTCCCAGAATATTGTCCGGTGTCCTGGAATAAAGACTTGGGAGTGTCTGTGCTCTGCAACTCCAGGCTCATGGCGGAACCCCCCAGAATATTGTCCGGTGTCCTGGAATAAAGACTTGGGAGTGTCTGTGCTCTGCAACTCCAGGCTCATGGCGGAACCCCCCAGAATATTGTCCGGTGTCCTGGAATAAAGACTTGGGAGTAAAGATGGATGAGGTCGTGAGTTTTCACTTGGCCAGAAATGACCTTTGTAGCTGCAGGCGCTGTGGAGAAATGAATCCTCAAATGTCACAACACAGACTTGGGAAGTCAGGTTGTCAGTTTCTGAATAGCTTGCAGCACACGCTGTGTATTGTTAGGAGAAGGTTGGCAGGCTGCAAAGAGTCAGCCGGCATATCAACTAGGATTTCAGTGTTCCTCTTGTAAACTTGAATGTCTCCACAGTGCCTGCAGCTACACATTCTATTGATGACTTGTTTTAAAGCTCCTTTACTGCTCATGAAGAATACACAGATACTAGAACGTCTGGACTCTGGTCACACGTGCACTTTTCATGGATGCATTGAGCTTTAAATGTTTTCTGGATCAATTTTGCAGCAGCTTCTTTCAACTATCTTGGACCAGGTCTTGGGCCAAACAACATCCCCTCATTGGCCAGGAGCATGGTGTTAGAGCTTGAACGCTAACTCTTTGTTTATAGACAAGTCATGTGATCGTCCTGTCAGTGCTGACCTAGCGATCACATGACTTTGTTTATAGACAAGCTATTAGATCGTCATATCAGTGCTGACCTAGCGATCACGTGACTTTGTTTATAGACAAGCTATTAGATTGTCCTATGAGTGCTGACCTAAGGATCACGTGACTTTGTTTATAGACTAGTCACGTGATCGTCGTATCAGTGCTGACCTAGTGATCACATGACTTTGTTTATAGACAAGTCGTGTGATCATCATATCAGTGCTGATCTAGCGATCACGTGATTCTGTTTATAGACAAGCCATGTGATCGTCATATCAGTGCAGGCCTAGCGATCACGTGACTTTGTTTATAAACACGTCATGTGATCGTCATATCAGTGCTGACCTAGCGATCACGTGACTTTGTAAACAAAGGGTTACAGTTACCGCTGGGGTTGGCTTTGTTTATCAGCAAGCCATTGATCATCATGCCGGATGGTTTGGTTAGTAAACAAAGCCACGTGATTTTTTTTTTCTCAAACACACTTTGCCTAGCCAGTCCACAAGGGGAAATTTGAGGCCAGATGTACTCATGGCAACATTTCAAATCAATGTAGGGAAAGCCTTTATGGACTCTTCCTACAGAACCGGCATCTCTGTTTTGTCCATACATTCCATGAAACTGAGACACTTCATGTGGAAATATCCGCCCCTATGTACATAGGGGGCTGGTTGTGGTAGTCTGCCTCAGGTGAGACTCCTTTTAGGTTTTAATGGCTGATATGAGGGAACAACAGGTAACGCTTGGCACCATAGGACATGGTCATACAATAAAGGGAACGCTACGTCCTGTGGAGGTGGATCAAGTTTGACCGACTCTTCCACAATAATTGTAAGCAGCAGGTTTATAGGACTGATGGACTTATGTCTTTATTCAACCTCAAATACTATGTAACTTTCCGTGGTTTCAGAGCCATCCACGGCTGGGTTACTTTGCTGGAAAGAATGATTTTCACGGTTGGGATGCGTCATGTTACATTCGCCTGCAGTAAATGACATTTTATCACAGATTTGCTGCGTGCATAATTGTGATGGGGGGTCACCCCCTCCTAGATGTACAGCGAGTCAGTCAAAACACCCAGGGCCTGGCCTATTTTTAAGAAGTGCGCTTCTCTTCGTCTTCAGTTTGGAAGTTGCCAAACCAAGCGGAAACCTGGGAAGACGTCAGCTTGTTGCAGATATTGATTTCCAAGGCCCGGATTGAGCTGTTTTCAGCTGCCGGTGAAGGTAGAGGCTTGTGTTTGCTGCTTTCCTAATTCAGTGTCGTCGTCGTGAAAAACACAATCTGTTCTAGGGGACAGAAACCGGTCTGGTGTTTCCACACAGACACAAAGTATGAGAAATATGGAATTTCTGTCAAAGAGCTAAATACACAGCTGAGATGCATATAATTGGGATGTTCTACCAGCCCTGAGCCCCGGAGTCTACTGGTACAAGTATACTGTATGGCCGAGAGTTTGTGGACACCTAAATGAGCTTGTTGAACATCCCATTCCAAAGCCTTTTTTGTAATATGAAATCTGCCTCTCTTTTGTGGCTATACTATCCTCCATTCTGTTTGGTAAGACTTTCCACAAGATTTTGGAGGGAGTCATGGGGGAATTTGTATCATTTGTGAGGTCGGGTACAGATGTTGGATGAAGAGATGTGGCTCACAATCTGTTCCAATTCATTCCAGTAGTAGGTTTGAGGTCAGGGCTCTGTGCAGGACACTCGAGTTCCTTCACACCAAACTGGTCACACCATGTCTTTATGGAGCTGGCTTTGTACACAGGGTACAGTCATGGTGGGAACAGAAAAGGGTCTTCACCAAACTGGTCACACCATGTCTTTATGGAGATGGTTTTGTACACAGGGACAATTATGGTGGAACTTCATCAAACTGTCACCACAAGGTTGGAAGAACACAATTGTCTACAATGTCTTTGTTGTAGAGTTATAGAGCCTTTCATTGGAAACACTCAAACTCAATCTTTGGGATAGTTTTGGACACATAGGTAGGCATTAGGGGCAAGTGTCCCCAACCTTTTGACCATATAAAGTACTTTGAGTCTTTGGTATGTGATCACTATACTTCTACGGTTCAAGTACAGAATGCACTGTGGCATTTTTTTCTGCCCATCTTTTGGGTCCCTAGTGATCCAGAGGAAGGGAGAAGATGAATTTCTTACTGACCCATGATGGCAATCAGATAATTCTCTGGACTAAGGTTCACCTGTGTAGTTTCATCACTGTAAGTAACCCTTATAGTGCATATAAAAATTGGACCTTTTTGGCAATTTGTCTTGTGCTGTGGGAGACTCTTCCACATTTTCACTACTTTATGTATTAATATAAGGCAGTGGGTCGCAACCCACAGTTGAGGGGGTCCCCACGTGCCTTGTGCTGCTCTAGGTAAGAGGCTACCCAGCTTCCACCTAGCGTGGCAGTGTCAGTTCGCCTAGATGGCGCTGCAGCGGCGGCGGCCGGAGAGGATCAGAGAGAGGGGAGCAGGCAGGAGTTGGGGGAGGTGAGTGCTTGATCACCACAGAGCCTGCACTGGGCACCACAGAGCCCGCACTGGATGCCACCAGAGAGTCCCACTAGCCACCTGAGAGCCCACACAGATACTAGTATTGGTGCATCCCTACATTTTACAGATGGGGTCAACACAACTTGGCAAATGTTACCAAGGGGTCCCGGCCCTAGAAAGGTTGAGAACCCCTGATATAAGGTGATCATAAGATCCCCAATGTATTTATTAGTTGATGATATCTGCCTTAGGCCCCATTTACACTGAGCGACATGAAAATCGCGCAATTTTCCGCGCAATTTTCTTTGAGCGACATGTCGCGCAACTTTTTTCTATTGGGCTGTATGCAATCAGGAGTAAAATCACTCGAAATCACTTGAAAAAAGGGTCATGTAGGAGCTACAAGCGATATTGAGCGATATTGGTCGATATTGAGCGACGAGATGTGAACAGCTCCATTGAAATGGATTGGAGAAGCTACATAGAGCCTTGGCTCTCAACTGGTGGGTCGTGGCCCAAAAGTGGGTCGCGACCCTGTGTTCAGTGGGTCCCTACATGCTCCTCAGCCTCCCCCTAGTGCAGCACTGTCCATTCTCACACCGAACAGCCATTCAAAATATGCTGCCCAGCGCCAAGTGTCAGCTTGGGGTGGGGGTGGGGTGAGGTTGGCTGGGTGTTTGACAGCGAGGGAGCTCCATTCATAAATGCATTGCTTATAGCCCCTTGCATGTCCTATAGCGGTACTTGGACCGGAGTAACATCACGTTCTGGCTCCTCTACAGGAGCGCATTGGGAGCTCTACAAGCATTGCACATATAGATGGAGCTCCGTCACAGCACAGCAGCCCACACTGCCGTGCGTTCCATTGCAGTGCGACTTGGGTCGCGACTTAATGACCGAGGACAAATGTGGGTCCTGAGGTGCACAGGTTGAGAACCGCTGACATAGAGCGATATCGTGTGGAAATATGAGCGATATCGCTGCAAAAATCGCTCGATAAGTCGCTCAGTGTGAATGGGGCCTTATGTGTTTAATAGAATGATACATTCACTGATGATTTTCCCTGTATCTGTTCTTTATTGTTAGTAACATTGTATCAGTTCCTCAGATTTCTTTACTTCTTCTCTTCTCTATGTAGTCCAGGTCTCGTCTTCTGCGTTCCCCGGCGTTCACTCCACATGCTCTCCTAGCAGTGCTGGTTTCTCTTCATCTTGGAACGATATTCTATTGTACAGAAGTGACAGTTTTGGTTGGACTTGATGTCCTTTGTGTCTTTTTTACATTCTCTGTAACTTTTGAACGTTTCCAGTGTTTTTGAAGATTTGTGGTCTTTGTCTAAAGAAATGGTGTCACTGAGGCTGCTGGAAGGATTCTTTCCCCGCACGGTGACGTTATGACAGTAATATGTAGATGGGATCTGACATATCTGTGTCTAGGGAAGCACGCTAAGAATCACGAATGTTGGCTGTCTAGAAAAGGCTCAAACACCCCCCAAAAAGATTATTTTCTTTAGCGATTGTATGGCATTCTACATTTCCTGAGCGGTCCTGTGTATATGACAACACTACAGGTTGTCAAAGCATAACATAAAAATCAAATCTTTTTTTCTTAATGAAGAGATGAGTGTGTTCCGCTTTAATGATGCCTCTGAGTGCAGCCGGCGCACTGCGATCTTTGCTGACATTAGCCGGAATTGTAATTTAAGAATTGGAGCGGTAATGGCTGTAATCTTCTCAGACATCAGAGACTGCATTCACATATGCGAAAGTCTTTGTCCATGAGCGCGATGCTTTAATTTTCTGTGTTTTACTGTTCTGCGGATGGGTTCTTACTGCGTTCAAAACCATGCAGGTTACATGTGGAAAACTGTGTATTTTCATTATCTCAGAGATGTATTTTCCCTCACTTCCTGTCCCTGTGACACCTGTACAAAAGATGAGGGGAGTTGTCACCAGCACATGGGCTATAAAATCTTTGTCCGACGTCTAACCCATTCCCCCTCTACTTAACATGCGTCCCCTTTGTCCCCATTGGAGATATCCTGCAGGAAGAGAAGGGGGGCCCGGCACCACAGCGGTCTCCTCTGCGTTCCTTCCCATAATCCCTTGTTCCTGGCGCCATCATACCCTTTGGGTCCTGTCAGTGCAATGATATGAAAGTTGCATACTCACGTAGGAGGTACTCGGAGCTGTCGTGGTCGTAGTCATTGTCTTCAGGAAAGTGATTAATTCGGAAGCAGTTTCCTTTGTACAGACCTGAACAAAGAGAATAAAACATGGCTGAACCATCATCATGCTGGCCGCGCTGCGCCTGCAGAACGCTGATACATACAAACACCTGGAATGTGACCCCTGCTTGTACCCACATGGTGTATACAGTGTGTCTAGGCTTTCTCTGTAAAACTACAAGTCCCATCACACTCCAATGGTGTCGGTCCTATCTCTGTGGTACTACAGTCTCTCTCGTGTAGAACTACAAGTAAAAGCGCACCCACTTCCTGCAGTGACAGGTACTCACACAGCCCATCTTAATGAATGCGTTCCTTTCCAGCAGACCTAAAAGATGCTGATAAATCATCTCTGGCTGTGCTCCGTGATCTGGGTCCGCACCCCACTCCCCGAAGTGCCCACCTTCCTTGACCCGGCTAACGCATACGTGACACTCTGTGCCCCCGGACGTCTGTGTCTGCTTACACGTTACACAGGAGACAAATGTCTGTAGACGATCAATCTCTCCACTTGTCAACCATGGGATCCGTATCTCCTCTTCAATGTGTACATTCTACTGCACCCTTCCCTGAGAGGGGCATTTACTGCTCTGCACCCCAAAATGACACCACCCCTAAACAGATAGATAAGAGAAAGAGAGATCACATAGATATATAGAGAGATAGTTTAGAGCAGGGGTGCCCACAATTTTTGTGTTAAGATCTACTTTTCAAATGTCGAGCTACATGAGATCTACCAATGAAAAAAAACACCTCCCTCACTCTCTCTCCCCTGGCTGTCTCTCCTCTCTCTCTCTCTCATGGCTGTCTCTCCTTGCTCTCTCTCCTGGCTGTCTCTCCCTGCTCTCTCTCTCCTGGCTGTCTCTCCTCGCTCTCTCTCTCCTGGCTGTCTATCCTCGCTCTCTCTCTCCTGGCTGTCTCTCCTGGCTGTCCTGGCTCTCTCTCCTTGCTCTCTCTCCTGGCTGTCTCTCCTTGCTCTCTCTCCTGGCTGTCTCTCCTTGCTCTCTCTCCTGGCTGTGTCTCCTTGCTCTCTCTCCTGGCTGTCTCTCCTTGCTCTTTCTCCTTGCTCTCTCCCCTGGCTCTCTCCCCTGGCTCTCTCCCCTGGCTCTCTCCCCTGGCTCTCTCTCCTGGCTCTCTCTCCTCGCTCTCTCCTCGCTCTCTCTCCTTGCTTTCTCTCCTCGCTCTCTCTCCTGGCTGTCTCTCCTTGCTCTCTCTCCTGGCTGTGTCTCCTTGCTCTCTCTCCTGGCTGTCTCTCCTTGCTCTTTCTCCTTGCTCTCTCCCCTGGCTCTCTCCCCTGGCTCTCTCCCCTGGCTCTCTCTCCTGGCTCTCTCTCCTCGCTCTCTCCTCGCTCTCTCTCCTTGCTTTCTCTCCTCGCTCTCTCTCCTGGCTGTCTCTCCTTGCTTTCTGTCCTGGCTCTCTCTCCTTGCTCTCTCTCTCCTTGCTCTCTCTCTCCTTGCTCTCTCTCTCCTTGCTCTCTCTTCTGGCTGTCTCTCCTCGCTCTCTCCTCGCTCTCTCTTTCTCCTTGCTCTCTCCTTGCTCTCTCCTTGGTCTCTCTCTCCTGGCTCTCTCTCCTGGCTGTCTCTCCTCGCTCTCTCCTTGCTCTCTCTCTCCTTGCTCTCTCTTCTGGCTGTCTCTCCTCTCTCTCCTGGCTCACCTTGCTGTATTTTGCAACAGGCTGTGTAAACTAATTTTCTTTGATGTAATACATAGTACTACAACCCCCAGTATCCACCAGACAGGTGTCAGGGAGCTCGGCTCAGCAGACTCAGGCTAATAGGTAATCATGTGTGCACAGCGAGATAAATATACCAACATGGAATAAAGGGGCCGCCATTCCCCCCCTTCCTGATCTACCAGCATCAGCTTTGAGAGCTACTGGTAGATCACCATCTACCTAATGGGCACCCCTGGTTTAGACAGATACAGAGACATGTACGTACATAGATACATACACGGATAGATACATACAGGGATAGATACATGCACGGATAGATACATACAGGGATAGATACATGCACGGATAGATACATACAGGGATAGATACATGCACGGATAGATACATACAGGGATAGATACATGCACGGATAGATACATACAGGGATAGATACATGCACGGATAGATACATACAGGGATAGATACATGCACGGATAGATACATACAGGGATAGATACATGCACGGATAGATACATACAGGGATAGATACATACAGGGATAGATACATACACGGATAGATACATACACGGATAGATACATACACGGATAGATACATACAGGGATAGATACATACAGGGATAGATACATACAGGGATAGATACATACAGGGATAGATACATACAGGGATAGATACATACAGGGATAGATACATACAGGGATGGATAGATACATACACGGATAGATACATACAGGGATAGATACATACAGGGATAGATATATAAATACATATGATATCGATACATGTGATAGGCACATATATGATATATATGAGAGATAGATAATAAATAGATAAGAGAGAGAGATCACATAGATATTAATGAAAGAGATTCAAACACGGATACATACATAAATATGAGATAGATATATATACATTGATACAAATGAGATATAGAGAATAATCTTTAACAAAAAACAACTTTACAGGGGGTTTTGTTTGGGGGGAGGGGGCTGGAGTTGCACTTAAAGAATGTACCTGTTCCAGCTTACGTACAAATTCAACTTAAGAACAAACCTCCAGTCCCTATCTTGTTCGTGACCCGGGGGACTGTCAGTATATTTTATATCTGCTGAAACATTGTTCCGTCTTTGGGCAGCTATAGCTATAGCACAGTTGCAGCTTGTATTGCTGTGGTCTGGTCCCCTCAGTTTGCCCCTGGAGGACGACCTCCACCCACCTCCCTTTCCATGCAGAAATCTAGCGCGATGACGCTTCTGTGTAGATTCTGACAGCCGCCGTCGGCACAGTCACGGAAGTGAGATCTTACTGCATTTTAAAGTGGATCTGCGCTTGTAAGAAGCGTTTGCACCTTGCGCGGCCTGCTATCATTCTGTGTAAAACTAGAACGCCGATGCAAAGCGCTCTCAACTTGAGGGAATCGCAGAGCAAAATGGAAATCCAGAGACAGGAAAAAAGAACGTTCCTCATCTAGACTGTGAAGGTTCTTGGTTATCCAGGTCATGGTGGAGATAGTAGTAGTTGGTTACATTCAACATGGACTAGTTCTAGAACGTTGAAGACGCTTCTACATGTCTAATGAGTGTCGGGTATTTCTGTGGTATGCTGGGGGCATAAATACTGGAAGTAGGTTGCTGGTATAGTGGGGATTTACTGTACTTTATATACTGGGGTATGTTCCTGTTGTATGGGGGGGGGGTATAAATAGTGAGGGTATTTTGGGTATGTTCCTGGTATGGTGGGAGTATAAATACTGGGGTATGTTCCTGGTATGGTGGGAGTATAAATGCTGGAGTAGGTTCCTGGTATGGTGGGGCTATAAATACTGGGGTATGTTCCTGGTATGGTGGGGGTATAAATACTGAGGTATGTTCCTGGTATGGTGGGGGTATAAATACTGAGGTATGTTCCTGGTATGGTGGGGTATAAATACCAGGGGTAGGTTCCTGGTATGGGAGGGGGTATAAATACCGGGGGTAGGTTCCTGGTATGGGGAGGGGACTAATCACTGGGGTATGTTCCTGGTATGGGGGGTATAAATACTGGGGGTATGTTCCTGGTATGGTGAGGGGTATAAATACTGGGGGTATGTTCCTGGTATGGTGAGGGGTATAAATACTGGGGGTATGTTCCTGGTATGGTGAGGGGTATAAATACCGGGGGTATGGTTTCTGTTATGGTGGGGTATAAATATCAGGGGTATGTTCCTGGTATGGTGGGGGTATAAATACCGTATGGTGGGGGTATAAATCTCGGTGGGGGGGATGTTGATGATACACATTAGACCTGTAGAAGTGTCTTGGAGAATCTACGTGAAGTCTTCCGGTAGAATGTGACTGGCAACAACTAGTTATATTGTTTGTAGTGACAGAAACATGTTTTCAGAGAGAAGCCGCACGCCGTAGAGCGCGGAGCAATGGGGGCCTCAGATGTGCGCACGTTTCACTGCACAGCTCCGGGAGACAGCCGCGTTAACAAGCCGCTTCTAATGACGTGAGGGAGGCAAAGCTGGGAGCCGTTACTGCTGGCGACCGCTTGTCCCCCCCCATCCATGCCAAGCACCACATCTCCGCTACAAGTCCGATCCGCGGTCTTTTACGCTTATTTCATCTGACACGTTCCATGCCTTAAAGAAGAACCCTTCCATAAATATCTGAACTCCCTGCCTAGCCCATCCTTTGTGTAACCTAAAGCAACAACGAGCCTTCCTGTAAAGAAATAATTCATTCATCATGGCGTCCTGATCACTCTAACATAGCAGTCCCTAAATATTAAGGGAAGGAGCTGATAGTTGCTGCTGTTCTGTCACATCGGCAGCTCCATGACTTAGAGTGGAGTTCTTCTTAAAGGGATAGTCGCCAATCACACACCTCTGTCTTCTTAATAAACTCTCCGCAGCATGTCAGCCTGTTATTATTTGTTGATCTCGGGTGAACGCAGGGTTGGGCTGCCATTTTATTTTTCCTGCTGATACTTTGTAATTAAAAAAGGAAGTTCCAGCTGTGCTGATGAGAAATAGACTCAGCAGGTGGGAAATGCTCGTAGAGTTCAGGTAGTGAAGTCAGCCCAATTGTAGTGCTTCCCTTTATTGCGTAATACTTTGAGGAAATTAGTATTTTTAATTGCAGCAATGAGGAGACAAAACCTAAAGGAAAATGTGCACTAGGGCTGCAACAACTAATCAATAATAATCGATTATGAGAATAGTTGTCAACTATTCTCATTACCGATTAGTTGGGAAAAATAGAGGGAGAGGGGGAAAGAGAGGGAGAAAGATAGGGGGGAGAGAGTTTTTCTTAATACGACTAATCAAAAAAATAATCTGACAACTAATTGAGTATGAGAATAATCGTTCGCTGCAGCCCTAATGTACACTATATGGACACAGGTCTGTAGACCCCTGATCATCACACCCTATATGATCTTGCTGGGCATTCCATCCCAAAATCCATGGGCATTAAGATGGAGCTGCCCCCTAATTGGCCATTAATTATAGAGTTGACCCCATTTTGCAGCTCTAACACTGCCCAATCTTCTGGGAATTCTTTCCACAAAATTTCGGAAGGTGCCTGTGGAACTTTGTCCCATTTGTGAGCTCAGGTACTGATGTTGGATGGGAAGACCTGGCTCACAATCAGTGTGTCATTTCATCCCCAAGGTGTGCAGTAGAGTTGAGGTCAGGGCTCTGTGCAGGACACCTGTGTTCCTCCACATCAAGCTGGTCACACCATGTCTTTATGGAGCTGGCTTTGTACACTGGAGACAGTCATGGTGGACCAGAAAAGGGTCTTCACCAAACTGGTCACACCATGTCTTTATGGAGCTGGCTTTGTACACTGGAGACAGTCATGGTGGACCAGAAAAGGGTCTTCACCAAACTGGTCACACCATGTCTTTATGGAGCTGGCTTTGTACACTGGAGACAGTCATGGTGGACCAGAAAAGGGTCTTCACCAAACTGGTCACACCATGTCTTTATGGAGCTGGCTTTGTACACTGGAGACAGTCATGGTGGACCAGAAAAGGGTCTTCACCAAACTGGTCACACCATGTCTTTATGGAGCTGGCTTTGTACACTGGAGACAGTCATGGTGGACCAGAAAAGGGTCTTCACCAAACTGGTCACACCATGTCTTTATGGAGCTGGCTTTGTACACTGGAGACAGTCATGGTGGACCAGAAAAGGGTCTTCACCAAACTGGTCACACCATGTCTTTATGGAGCTGGCTTTGTACACTGGAGACAGTCATGGTGGACCAGAAAAGGGTCTTCACCAAACTGGTCACACCATGTCTTTATGGAGCTGGCTTTGTACACTGGAGACAGTCATGGTGGACCAGAAAAGGGTCTTCACCAAACTGGTCACACCATGTCTTTATGGAGCTGGCTTTGTACACAGGGGACAGTCATAGTGGAACAGAAAAGGGTCTTCACCAAACTGGTCACACCATGTCTTTATGGAGCTGGCTTTGTACACAGGAGACAGTCATGGTGGAACAGAAAGGGGTCTTCACCAAACTGGTCACACCATGTCTTTATGGAGCTGGCTTTGTACACAGGGGACAGTCATGGTGGATATCATAAGGTTGGAAGAGTGTCTTTGTATGCTTTAGTATTAATAGAACCTTCACTGGAGACATCTGAGGGGGATACAGAATGATGTACCATCTGGGCATTGGAAGAAGGAGGTGTCTTATGTCTTATATCAGATGATGTACCAGTTTCTTCGGATAAAGGGAGTTGGGGGGTAACAGGGTCTATTTATTATTGATGATGGCAGCCTGGGCAGGGGGTCTGGTGGATGTTGAGCGGTTGTGCCTTTTAGCTGTATAGAATAATGTGACCTGTGAGATGTACACATCATACTCTTATAAAGCAGTTTGCTGTTTTGCTATACCGGTGGTGGGCAGGGGACCAAATTATGAAAGTCGGTGTTATGCAGGTTGATCCAGCGCTGTTCGTAGGCCGCACAGACGAATCAGCCATTTATAAGACATTATTCCAATCAGCATAAGTCTGGGCCCAATCATATCTGTGTGCGCACTTCCTGCACAATTTACATTCCATCCCCTCCAGGCAGCGGGGAATTGGAATCTATAACTTTGCCGTGTCATGACTCTCATTTACCGTAATGGGCTGCTGCCGTCTTATCGCCGATGACGCCTTTGGGAATTAGATGATACTGAACGAGGAAAGGAACAATTGCTGGAAAGTCCATTTAGGGGTGGCGCGGCGTTTAGTCATGCCAATGTGTCACTAGAAACCTGGAAGTCACAATTTCTGAACGATGGCCCTTGTTACGGTGTAAAAAAATCCCCAGATTATTCCAGTAACTGGCCCTGGTACAGTATATAAGGAAACCCTGTATGTAGTGTGGCAGTGTGTGGCAAAGCCACTGTGTAATCTCCATGTCTGTAGTGTCCAGCGCATGCTGATGGCACAGTGTGCATAGCCTTTAAAATAAAGGAGTTGGGAAGAGTTCAGGGCTCCACCTGGGAGACAGGAAAGCTCCACCCGGGAGTCAGGAAAGCTCCACCCGAGAGTCAGGAAAGCTCCACCCGGGAGTCAGGAAAGCTGCACCCGGGAGTCAGGAAAGCTCCACCCGGGAGTCAGGAAGGCTCCACCCGGGAGACAGGAAGGCTCCACCTGGGAGTCAGGAAAGCTCCACCTGGGAGTCAGGAAAGCTCCTCCCGGGAGTCAGGGTGGAGCCCAGCGCAGCAGAGTTCTGTGGATTGAAAAAAAAAACAGTGTGCAGGTTAGCACACGACTGAGGCTGCCTGGAGGTACAGACAGTGGCCTGAGGCCGGAGCAGCGGTGCTGCAAATGCAAATCCAGGAGGTTGGATGGGAATGTACTGCCAAGAGATGCTAAAGAACCCCTGCGAGGGTAAAAGCTTTGTTTTGTGAACTGTCATTTAATAAAAGTGGGCAAGAAAGCCCTGAGGTGAAGATTTCAGCGAGTGGATGCGTCCTTAATGCGATACTGTTTGGAGCGAATTCTCACAGTAGGAATTAGTTAGCACAGTGTGACTGGCCGAAGCCACCAAACATAAATTCACGTAGACAAACACTTTGTAAATGTCATTAAAGCTCCCAATTATTTTTATTTCTGTCTAGCGAGTCCTGAGATTTACACAGCTCTGCCACAAGGCACAGTCCTGTCTGGGGGCGGGGGCAGGGAGACTTTTATCATGGGAGTCCTATGGAGGAATGAATGGTGAATGACAATAAAACCTTCTATTAAACCCGCAAGATCTGACCCAACACTGAAGTAGATATAAACACTAGCTGGATGACACGGTCTATCATAAGCCATGGTATTAATTCATACAATGTTATCACTTTTTTTATCATCCCTTTCCCCATCACAGTGCTGCTGATATCCTCCGGCCTCTTTCATCCACTTCCTGTCTACATTTACCGCACATCGTTGCTTTGCAGCCGCTTCCTGATGGTGACAACAGCAGACCATGCCATCGGGCACGTGACCGGGTGACAACGCAGGAGCACAATTAGGGGACCTGGACAGAGTGATGTCACCCTTTAACAGGAAGCGTCTAAGCAAGAACCCCCGTGGCAGGATCACTGGGGATTATTGTAATGAAAGCTGCAGATTTACAAAGATTAAAAATACGTGTTGAGGTGATTGGGTGTATCTGATTATACAATCCTCGTTAGATCTGCCAACTAATATGTAGTGCCATTTGTATACCATCAGGCAGGACCTTCTACAAAGTTCTCCAAATAATCCCCTTTCTCGCCTTCATGTTTTTAGTAGGTGACGTCACCTGCACATGCCCAGTGTGTTTTTCCTTCTCGGCATCCTTGCTGTGACGGGATCTGCATCCAGCGCCTTGCCAGAATGACGTTGGCCTCCAGCTCCAGCATAGGGGCTTGCCGTACTTCTCACTAAAGTGAAGCCCATGGTCTGCCAACGCAAGGGTTTGCTTGCTGGCATCTGTGGTGGGCCAAAGGAGGTATTGAGGAAGATGCATTCAAGGTGCCAAAATGCATCCAAGATGGCACCGGCTTCAGTGGAAGTGAAGGTAGTCACGCCAACAGTATTGTACAGGAAGAAGAGATACACATTGGTCTATTCCTCATTTCTATAACATCTGGAGAACTTTTGGTCTTCTGGAAGGTCCAGGTCTACTCTGTCAAAGCGTTTCCATGTCTGTGAGGAGCAGACACATCAGGAGCTCATCAGATCAGTGAGTGGGCCAAATGTATGGCATCGAGATCTCGCATAGTATTGTCCTCGGCTTCCCTATTGGTCATGAAGCCTACCTGGTCAGCGTGTATGATTATATTGGAAGAGCAGCATGACCCACGAGCTTGGGGAACATTTTAAGGTCCAAGTTTAGGAGAGGAATCTGCAGTAGTTCATGCAGAACGAGGGGCCCTATCCCTATTTCGGACCCTGGGGTCTAGTTGTGAGCCGGTAATTAGTTATCAGGATATTCCAGGAGGTAAAGGCGCCCACTACTGGAGAACTTTTGAAAAGTTTTTTTTTTTCCTGTGGACGGCAGAGTTTACTTCCACATTACCATGTTAGAGATATTATGAGATTTAATGATTGAGTTTAAATATACTCAACGCAGAGGGTCCAAACCTACCAATCAATCCCCCCCCCCTGTACAGACCCGGGAAATCAGCACAGGGATGGTGGGAGCCCCTCATAATGGGCACAGCGGGTGTACAGACCCGGGAACTCAGCACAGGGATGGTGGGAGCCCCTCATAATGGGCACAGCGGGTGTACAGACCCGGGAACTCAGCACAGGGATGGAACTGTCTAGGCTCATGTCTGACTATGAGATCCCCCTGTGAATGCATACTTTTACACCAAACCTAAGCAGAAGCTTAAGCACTGATTTTCAATTCTGTTTTATTTCCTAAACTTAATAAGAGATGAAGCTTCATACCTCTCTAATAAATACTGCTGTAGTGTATGAAAGGGCTGCAGTGATGGCAGCTACCAGTTATACTCATCTCTAGCTGGACAATCCCAGAACACCAGCTACCATGACAGCTACTAAGTGCTAATTTGGTACAATGTAACACTCGGGGCAAGCATTGTCATGATGCCATGACCAGCATTCTGAAAGATGTATGTAACTAACTCTGATTGGTGGCTCCTTTGAACCCAAATACTACTCTCAGTGCCTGAATCATGTCTGGCTAAGTTTAGTTTTAGTTTTTTAACCCCCCCCCCCCCC
>NW_017308452.1:130155-132066 GCF_000935625.1 Nanorana parkeri | reverse complement strand
CTTCTCTGTCTTAATTTTTTTTTTTTTTTTTTACCCCCCCCCCCCCCCCAACATGAGCATTTCCTCCCCTTTAATTTCCCTTAAACAAAATATCCAACATGCTGTAAAGTCTGTGTGACTGTGGTATACTTTGTGTTGCCTTTTGCTCATTTGTTGGGTAGAAATCACATTAACCAAATGACATTCCAGCATGTCACCTCTTTTTCCATCACCATCTCAATGGAAAGTGGAAATGATTGTTCAAAAAATATAATAAAATTGCTCCATATAAAGGGGGAGATTCGGATTGCACAGAGCAAATGACTGGTATATGGATAATGTGTAATCTCATCCTCGTGATAATCTGATCAGTTGTTGTACAATCCGAGCTAATTGTAGAGAGTTGTGAAATCTGTGCCCGGCATCATGCTGATAGTATGCACGTTATAGTCATTCATCCTGATTTCTCTGTTCCGATTTGGGAGAATGAGAGATGAGAAGGAGAGAGAGAGGAGAGGATGAGGTGGGTAGAGAGCGAGAAGAGAGAGAGGGGAGAGAGAGGAGAGGATGAGGTGGGTAGAGAGCGAGAAGAGAGAGAGGGGAGAGAGAGGAGAGGATGAGGTGGGTAGAGAGCGAGAAGAGAGAGTAGAGGATGAGGTGGGTAGAGAGCGAGAAGAGAGAGGAGAGGATGAGGTGGGTAGAGAGCGAGAAGAGAGAGGGGAGAGAGAGGAGATGATGAGAGGGAGGAGAAGAGAGAGAGAGAGGGGAGAGAGAGAGAGGGGGGAGAGAGAGGATGAGGTGGGTAGAGATGGAGAGGAGAGGATGAGGTGGGTAGAGAGAGAGGGGAGAGAGAGGAGAGGATGAGAGGGAGGAGAAGAGAGAGAGGGGAGAGAGAGAGAGAGGGGAGAGAGAGGATGAGGTGGGTAGAGAGGGAGAAGAGAGAGGAGAGGATGAGGTGGGTAGAGAGCGAGAAGAGAGAGAGAGGATGAGGTGGGTAGAGACGGAGAAGAGAGAGGAGAGGCTGAGGTGGGTAGAGAGCGAGAAGAGAGAGAGGGGGTAGAGAGGGAGAGGAGAGGATGAGGTGGGTAGAGAGCGAGAAGAGAGAGAGGGGAGAGAGAGGATGAGTTGGGTAGAGAGGGAGAAGAGAGAGTAGAGGATGAGGTGGGAAGAGAGAGAGGGGGCAGAGAGGAGAGGATGAGATGGGTAGAGAGGGAGAAGAGAGAGGAGAGGATGAGGTGGGAAGAGAGAGAGGGGGCAGAGAGGAGAGGATGAGATGGGTAGAGAGGGAGAAGAGAGAGAGGGGAAGAGAGAGGAGAGGATGAGGTGGGTAGTGAGAGAGAGAAGAGAGAGAGAGGAGATGATGAGGTGGGTAGAGAGAGAGAGGGGGGTAGAGAGGGAGAAGATAGAGGAGAGGATGAGGTGGGTAGAGAGCAAGAAGAGAGAGAGAGAGGGGAGAGAGAGGATGAGGTGGGTAGAGAGGGAGAAGAGAGAGGAGAGGCTGAGGTGGGTAGAGAACGAGAAGAGAGAGAGGGGGTAGAGAGGGAGGGGAGAGAGAGGAGAGGATGAGATGGATAGAGAGGGAGAAGAGAGAGAGAGGGGAGAGAGAGGATGAGGTGGGTAGAGAGGGAGAAGAGAGAGTAGAGGATGAGGTGGGAAGAGAGAGAGAGTGGGAGAGAGGAGAGGATGAGATGGGTAGAGAGGGAGAAGAGAGAGAGGGGAGAGAGAGAGGAGAGGATGAGATGGGTAGAGAGGGAGAAGAGAGAGAGAGGAGAGGATGAGGTGGGTAGAGAGAGAGAGGGGAAAAAGAGGAGAGGATGAGGTGGGTAGGAAGGGGAGTGAAAGAAAAGAGGGAGAGAGGGGAGAGGATGAGATCGGTAAAGAGGGAGAAGAGAAAGAGAGAGGGGAGAGAAAGGTGAGAGAGGAGAGGATGAG
>NW_017308452.1:129541-130045 GCF_000935625.1 Nanorana parkeri | reverse complement strand
TGAATGAGATGGAGAGAGAGAGAACAAATGAAAGAAGAAAGAGGAGGGAGAGAAGAGAGAGAATAGAGAGGAGATGCAGCGATGTTTCTCTCTCACTAGGGCGGTACTCTGTTCGGTAATGATATGTAGAGTGGAGGGATACAATGTAGCACCAGATGTTTTCTGCTCATATAAACTGGCAGTGATTTTGGGTCTTTTTCTCTTTTAATATCTAGATCTGGGTTTCCAAGTCAGCAGGCGAGATCGATGGAGGAAATGAAAGGGTTACTATGGGGGAGACACAGACTGTTGTTATAACAAACTCTTACCAGGGTCATTGGGGGAAATTTATCAAAACTGGAGCAGATGTGCACGGCCACCAATCAGCTTCTCTGTCTCATTTTCAAATCTTACCTGAGCAGAAGGAAGCTGATTGGTTGCCATTGGCGACTGCTCCAGATTCTGTCTGCACCGTTTTTGATAAATTCCCCCCCATTGAGTTTAGTATTTTTGCATTGGTGTTGT
>NW_017308452.1:125102-129034 GCF_000935625.1 Nanorana parkeri | reverse complement strand
GGGGGGGGTCAATCCCTCACTGCAGGAGAAGGAGAAGGGTACAGCCTTCATTGCCACCCCAGACCACGTACAATCAGTATATAAATGTTGTCATTCCAGTTACTCTGACATAGCCGGGTGACCACCGAGCTGGCCAACCTCAGCCGCATCTCTCTAACATTACCAAGTACAATGTGGTGATTCAGCCCTGGGGGAAGCCATTACCGCCACAGCGCGGCTGCTAATTAGGAAAGTAAAGGGAAATCTATGGGCAAGAGGTGTAAATCAATGCAAGTCTCCTCTCTGTGTATTCTTTAATCATGTTCTTATGGCTTCCGCCCACTCGGAGGATGGAGAGGAGGCAGCACTCGGGGTAACTATCCACACCTTTCCTTGTTGCTGTATTCCTCTCCTCCCTACATACAGTACAACAGGTTGTGTGTGAACAGATGTGTGTCCCAGCTCCAGCATCACAACTGCTGCCCAACTTCAGCACCACAGTCCATGGACAGCTCCATCACCCAACAGCTGGAGAGCTTTAGAGCCACAGTCCATGGACAGCTCCATGACCCAACAGCTGGAGAGCTTTAGAGCCACAGTCCATGGACAGTTCCATCACCCAACAGCTGGAGAGCTTTAGAGCCACAGTCCATGGACAGCTCCATGACCCAACAGCTGGAGAGCTTTAGAGCCACAGTCCATGGACAGTTCCATCACCCAACAGCTGGAGAGCTTTAGAGCCACAGTCCATGGACAGTTCCATCACCCAACAGCTGAAGAGCTTCAGAGCCACAGTCCATGGACAGCTCCATCACCCAACAGCTGGAGAGCTTCAGAGCCACAGTCCATGGACAGCTCCATCACCCAACAGCTGGAGAGCTTCAGAACCACAGTCCATGGACAGCTCCATCACCTAACAGCTGGACATCTTCAGCACCACAGTCCATGGACAGCTCCATCACCCAACAGCTGGAGAGCTTTAGAGCCATAGTCCATGGACAGCTCCATCACATAACAGCTGGAGAGCTTTAGAGCCACAGTCCATGGACAGCTCCATCACCTAACAGCTGGAGAGCTTCAGTACCACAGTCCATGGACACCTCCATCACCTAACAGCTGGACATCTTTAACACAACAGTCCATGGACAGCTCCATCACCTAACAGCTGGACAGCTTTAGAGCCACAATCTATGGGCAGCTCCATCACCCAACAGCTGGACAGCTTTAGAACCACAGTCCATGGACCGCTCCATCACCCAACAGCTGGAGAGCTTCAGCACCACTGTCCACGGACTGCTCCATCACCTAACAGCTGGAGAGCTTCAGCACCACAGTCCACGGACCGCTCCATCACCCAACAGCTGGAGAGCTTCAGCACCACTGTCCACGGACTGCTCCATCACCTAACAGCTGGAGAGCTTCAGCACCACCGTCCATGGACAGCTCCAGCAAAATTCCCTGAGATCCTCATTTCCCCACATTCCTTCCACTCCCGTCAGTGTGCACCGCACCTGCAGATATCTGTATTGTCAGGATAGCATGTGAAAGCCGTTCCCTTACCTTATCTGTGTGAACTTACTGCATATGAGATACAACAAGCTCTGTGAATGGGGCTGACATCAAAATAGTTTTATCTCGGCAGAATATGAATATATTAGTTGTACATTCAGCACACTGTACATCTCATTGAGCTGTTACTTTTCTATGAGGGGAATGCTCACAGCTGGGCATGTAAAGATGTATAAAGATCCCGGTAATGTCTGGCTATCTATCACAGGGATGCTGCCGAATCTCCAGATGCTGGTTACTAAGCAACCACATCAAAAACATTGACACTCACCCTCAATACAGCAGATCCTCCAGAGCCCCGAGTGGGTGAGGTCCCCCTTGGTCTTCTTGGGTTGGCTCTGGGGGTCGTCCATGGTGAAGTTGGTCCCGTTGCAGATGTGAGCCCGGGTGTAGAGCCAGTAGTCGGTGCCAATGGCTATGGTCATCAGGCTGAAGGCTGCGAAAGCCCCTACGGTGGTCAGCAGCATCTGGACCCCACGATCACACCAGCCCATGGTGCCTCATATTCCAGAAGCCCGGGCTGGGAGGTGGAGCGAGGCTGAGCAACAGGAGCGGAGCGCGCTGCGTGTCCCCTGGGAGCCCAGCTACAGACAATGCTTTTATCCACAGCAGCCTCAGACAAAGGAAAGCAGCTGGGCATGGGTGCCCCTTCTCCTCCTCCACTCTGCAAAGGGTTAACAGCCGCCCTGCCCCTGTGGTGAGGAACACGGAGGGAGTCTTTTCACTGACAATAAAAAAGTGTCTGTGTCTTATAATCGGAGCCTCTCCTAATGTTAACTCATTGGGGTAGTGGCCCTCCACCTTAGACACGCCCCTTCTTCCCTCTGCTCCAATCACACAGAGACATGCAAATAGGCATGTGGGGTTCTGGCTGGATAAGACCCCCAGGGAAGACTACATAGAGGAAAACAACACATCCCTCCCTTCCTTCCCGTGTCTGGAGAGAGCCCGCACATATCACATCTGAGCCTAGGATCATCACATACATGTCACATGGGAGCCCGGGATCATCACATACATGGCACATGTGAGCCCAGCATCATCACATACATGTCACGTGAGCCCACCACTATTACATCACATACATGTCACATGTGAGCCCACCACTATTGCACCACATACATGTCACATGTGAGTCCACCACTATTACATCACATACATGTAACATGTGAGCCCACCACTACTGCATCACACACATGTCAGATGTGAGCCCACCACTATTACATCACATACATGTCACATGTGAACCCACCGCTATTGCATCACATACATGTCACATGCGAACCCAGCATCATCACATACATGTCACATGTGAGCCTAGGACCACCACAAACATATCACACCACCATTAAACAAACCACCACTATTACATCATATACATGTCACATGTGAGCCCCTTAACATCACATGAGTGTCACATGTGAGCCCAGCACCACCACATATATGTAATATGTGAGCATAGCACCATTGCATGCATGTGAGCCAAAGCACCGTTACATACATGCCATGTGAACCTATCACCATCACATACATGTAACGTGAGCCTGGCACCATTACATTCATGTCACAGGTAAGCCCATCATCATCACAAACATGTTACATGTGAGCCTAGCATTATCAAATACATGTCACATGTGAGCCCAGCAACATCACATACATGTAACTTGTGAGTCTAGCACTTTCACGTCACATAGATGAGCCCAGCATCATCGCACACATGTCGCATGTGAACCGGATACCACAAAATCACATGCATATCACATGTGAGCCAAGTATCATCACAACCATATTAAATGTGAGTCCAACTATCGCATTGCGTACTACATGTCATGCGTGGGTCCAGCACTATCACATCACAATCATGTCACATGTGAACCTGATGCCATCACATATACGCCAGCTGTGAGTCCAGTGTACATCACATACATGTCACATGTGAGGCCAGCATCATCACATCACATACATGTCACATGTGGGTCCAGCACTTCCTTCCTGGCATTTAAAGGGCTAATCCTGACGGCTTTATTTAACCCCTTATCACACTGTAAAGAGCCGCCGATCCCCCCGGCCGGGAGCCAAACTCGTCACACCCCTCTTCTTTGTGTGCTGGGGTGGGGGAGGGGCGCTCGTCATTTAACCGATGCCAGAAAGGAGGACCCTTGTTAAACTGCGCTGCAAATTTGTCTAATTTCCTCGGGGGGCTTCGCTGCGACGTGTCGCCGGCGGGGCACGGACTCTGAGTTACATGGCATTAGTATGCGCCTCTCCGTCCGCTGAGCTCACACTGGACCATTGTGTCAGATACGGAAAGGGAAGTTCCCAGCACAGCCAGCGAGGACTCCGTGATATCTTATCCCCTCATCATTTCTATCTAACACATATTC
>NW_017308452.1:124379-125066 GCF_000935625.1 Nanorana parkeri | reverse complement strand
CCCCCCCTTAGACCTCGGGACATGGAGCCCATTCATAAAACTTTATTGGTGCTGACGTTTTTAGAGAACTTCCACCTCCCTAAACTTCCTGCGTACAGGGAAACAAGCTGGAACCTTCCTCCTGAGAGCTCACACCCTGTATACCGTATATATATATATATTCCGGTCAGATTCTTCCTAGAACATCCCATAATTGTTTCTTTAACAATCGGTTACCCAGAAAATCCCCCAAAACTTGAGCACATTTCTATTCATTGGTGTCCAGCGGTGGAGCGATCACATGACCAGGGGAGGAATTCCTGTACAGTCATTTGTATGGAGCTCCACTAACCTCCATATTGGCTCTTGCTGTGTGTGGGTGGGGGGCTCCTTGCTAGGCAGCCCGGTGGCACATCAATGGCTGGTTTGTGCTTCTGAATCTAAGGCAGCCTCAGCACGATGGGTCTGGAGACCACAAGTCCTAGAACAAGTGTGCAGGGGTGGCTGATTCACATAGAAATCCAAACTCTGCAGGCAATGTTGTGGAGACGCACTAATCACTGGGGGAGGGGAGGAAATGCTTCCTCCTGCCTGCAGCAGGCTGATCACTGGTGGAGGGGAGGCTGAGGAAATGCTTCCTCCTGCCTGCAGCAGACTGATCACTCGTGGAGGGGAGGCTGAGGAAATGCGTCCTCCTGCCTGCAGCAG
>NW_017308452.1:120417-124362 GCF_000935625.1 Nanorana parkeri | reverse complement strand
TTCATCTCAGGCTTGCCAAAGTCACTGACTGAAGATCAAGTTGGAGCTGTTCTGATGGGTCCACTTTAATATATGCGAGTGGTGATGGGAAGTGCGTACTTCCTTCATTCCTTGTCCAACCGGCTATTAGATCTACAGAATGCTTCTCCCATTTCCTCCTTGGCACAATTTGGACGGGAAGTGAGGAGGATCCATGATGTGTCTGACCCCCAAGTTGATTATCATTGGTTGACGGTGACACCCAATAACCATTCCAGCAATGGGGATCCTATAGAGGTATTGAACGTGAGATTTGATGCCAGGGATAGAATGTGTACTGACGTCTTCCTGTGACGCGCCCCCTTTAAGGATCGGCTCCTGGTCGTGTGCATGACGTCACCGTCTCTGTGATAATGTCTCGGCCTGGCGTTCGCCGCGCCGTCTGACAGCACCAGTCCCTCCGGCTGACATTTAACCGCTGCGGGGTGATGATCTCCTCTTATCAATTAGCAGACAATATCGCCGCCTCGGCTTTCTGCGGGGAGGACGAAGGGGCCCGGTTTGCTTTCTTAGGAGTAACATGGAAACCGTCTCCCGGGTTCCCCCCCCCCATTGTAGCCCTCAAATCTGACTAGCGAGTGACACAGGAAAAGCCTCGTCACCGATCACAGTCATCACACCAATAATGAGACCTGATTTCCAGGAACGCCGGGCGCCTCGTCCATCTCTGGCCGCTGGAAATGGATGATATTTAGAGGCTGGCCTCCATTGTGGAATGATAACATACAAAAAAAGGGGGGCACGGGGATCTCATCATATGATGACCAGCAAGAAAGTGGCACCCCAGAGGGGCAGACCGTTGTCTGGGCAATACCATCTTCATGATGGGAAGTAATTGCAGACTTGACGCCCTGACCAAGTCCAGCAGCGGCCGTGTGGAGCCGGTAACCGAATAATAACTCCATGAATAATTGTCCCACCTGGACCAGGAATCTATTCATGCGGACTTGTAAAGTTACTGATAGGTCCACGTTGACTTTTACCATCCTGGTGCGAAAACCAAGCCCCCTACTTAAGTCTGACTACCACCATCCAAGAGTCCAATGCAAGGCACTCAGTGGCCGGTAGAGAGGCCACTAGAGGTTCATGATAGGTACAGCAGTGATCAGGGGGACCATTAATGGTGAGAAGATCCCCATTATGTTGTGATTCTGTGACCTGCTGTTCTGAACTTTGAAGACTTTGTGAAAATTTGTTTTTCAGCATCATAATAGGCAATGGGGGGGTCCATCAATGTAGACAAGGCCAGGTTTTCATCCCTGGTAAGTGAAGCTGATGGTGAAGAGGGGGGGTGGAGGCATATATGTGACGGAGGGGCCAGAGCCCCCAAACTGTCCTGTGTTCTTACTGTCTTGGTCTGTGCAAGGTTCTCCAAGCCGGCCACCGATCTGTCAGATCTCAGAATCCTGGAGAATGTGCGGTAACATTGGAGTGTACCCTGCAGCTACAGAGAGTCAGTGTCCGTTCACCGAGGAGCCGAGTCAAAGCCGATCATTGCATGTTATGTTCACTTCTGCTTCACTTTGTGTGATATCTCCGTTTCTAAAGGACATTTCCCTTCATGTGTTCTCCACTCTGGATCTTCTGCCTTAACTGTGCAGCCATAGAAATGGAATCCCCAAGTGTCAGTGTGTTGTTCTGGACCCCCAGGTGTCAGCGTGTCATTGTTCTGGGACCCCAAGTGTCAGTGTGTCATTGTTCTGGACCCCCAAGTGTCAGTGTGTCATTGTTCTGGACCCCCAAGTGTCAGTGTGTCATTGTTCTGGGACCCCCAAGTGTCAGTGTGTCATTGTTCTGGACCCCCAAGTGTCAGTGTGTCATTGTTCTGGACCCCCAAGTGTCAGTGTGTCACTGTTCTGGACCCCCAAGTGTCAGTGTGTCACTGTTCTGGACCCCCAAGTGTCAGTGTGTCACTGTTCTGGTGCCCCATGTGTCAGTGTGTCATTGTTCTGTGATACCCAAGTGTCAGTGTGTCATTGTTCTGGACCCCCAAGTGTCAGTGTGTCATTGTTCTGGGCCCCCAAGTGTCAGTGTGTCATTGTTCTGGACCCCCAAGTGTCAGTGTGTCATTGTTCTGGGACCCCCAAGTGTTAGTGTGCAATTGTTCTGGACCCCCAAGTGTCGTGGTGTCACTGTTCTGGCCCCTAAGTGTCACAGTGGTATTGTGGTAGTGGAGTGTGTAGTGCCTTTGCTCTAGCTGGGATCTCACCAATGATGTCACTTACTCTGTATATCCTCCAGGGATTCAGCTTTAAGCAGTGCACCATTACACCATAAGTGTTAAATAATTGAAGTAGAGTTGATTCAGTTCAGGAAATCCATGTGGCAGCTCACTTACCCTAGAAAACATATCTTTAGTGTTAGCATACAATCTATGACTATTTTGCATGTATTTCGGAATGGAGCTGTGTGCCTTCATGTTTGTACAGGGGGCAGATTCTGGAGATGACATACACCCGCCATCAACCGACCTTATTGGGAACTGACATATTCGCTCCAACTGTAGAGGAAGTCTGATCCATGGAAACTCCATTTGTCTGATCCACTGTTGAAAATCCCTGTGACCGGATCAGATATCTATCATTCCAACAGATGCCTGTAGAGCAACGGTTCTCAACCTGTGTAACCTCAGGACCCACATTTGTCCTCAGTCATTAAGTCGTGACCCAAGCTGCACCGCAATGGAATGCACAACATGGGGATACCGCACATTTCGGGCGATCAAATTATGGGTGGGAGGTGCGTTTGGGGTGTCATTCAAAAGATCCACCCAGTCTCCATACGTTTACAAGAACTGGGGTGGACCCTCAGCCTGGGGTCCAGTGTGGGCTGTTGTGCTGTGACGGGGCTCCATTCATATGTGTATTGCTTGTACAGCTCCCTTTGCGTGCCCCGTAGAGGTGCCGGGAGCCAGAAAGTGACATTACCCTGGTCCATGCACTTCTACAGGACATGTGAGGGAGCTGTACGTATGGATGCAGCTCCCTCACGGCCATAGCCCCAGCCCACCTCAAGCTGACACTCGGCACCGGGCAGCATATTTTTAAATGGCTGTTTGGCGTGCAAGAACTGACAGTGCTGCGCTAGGGGGAGGCAGAGAGCCTTGCATCTAGCAAAGTGGAAGGCATGTGGTGACCCAATGAACTTGGGGTCGCGACCCACTTTTGGGTCACGACCCGCCAGTTGAGAACCAAGGCTATAGAGGACTCCCAGCTTCCTCCAGCAGACAGGTTCTCTTTCAGCTGTTGTATTTATAGATGCGTTATCATATAATAATGGAAGATGTATGGTGAGATGATGTATGGTGAGATGATGTATGGTGAGATGATGTATGGTGAGATGATGTATGGTGAGATGATGTAGGGTGAGATGATGTAGGGTGAGATGATGTATGGTGAGATGATGTAGGGTGAGATGATGTAGGGTGAGATGATGAGTGTGATCATGGAGTCTCAGACTTGCTCCTTAATGTCCACCTGCCTGGGAGATTATGCTCCAAAAACACGTGTTTAGACCTCATTTGCCATCATCCGTAGGAATAGGAGGAACCTATTAAGTGTTTGTATTGGCTGCACGCCAACCTCCTATTAATTGTCTATTACGTATTTACAACTTGTGTTTTTTTCTCTTTCGTCAATTATCTTCAGTTTTTTTACAAATAATATCTTTTCTTCATGAATGTTCTTTTTATATTCTCACCTTTTTTTTGTGTCGCCTTCCCTCCTTCTCCTGGAATCGGTATCACCATATTCTGATCATCCCGGATGCTCTCCCCTCCTGTTAGCTGCTTGAACACCTCCCACTCTAGCCCCCATCTCTGCAACATGTTGGACTTGCAAAAGAATGCAATGCAGTGAAACCTGATTGGCTTAAACTTTTGTTGAACGAGTTGTATAATGTAGAACC